>NC_134361.1:4083833-4383833 GCF_048569485.1 Anomaloglossus baeobatrachus
CGCTGCTGTCGCTGGCCTCCGGGGCGGATGGTACGTGGCCAGGGATTAGCCGCCGCTGCTGTCGCTGGCCTCCGGGGCGGATGGTGTTGCAGCACGGATGGTTCTGCTCCCCACAGGTGGAGCGGGGCCCCGGGGAGAATGATGAGGAGAGTAGTGGCCGTTGGCGCTGAAGTGCGGAGCGACGGCAATCGAAAGACTGAATCAGCTGCTGTGGTTCCAGCCATGATGGGCCCCAGCCGATCCCAGATCCGTTGGAGGTTAGATCCGGTCCAGTGGTCGATGGGCCCTTCCTTCTTGCACCTTTACAGATGGATCCCCGTGGCCTGATGCTGCTTGGGGACCCCGGTTTGTGTAGTGTTAGCTCATGTCCCGTGTGTAGGTGGCGCGGGGCCGCTGTGGGGCCGGACTGTAATCACGACTCGGACCCTATGTGGCACTGTGCTGCGGGATCTCGTGGTGGTCAGAGGGACCTGCAATCCCCCGTCCTGCAGATTCTGGTGATACAAGGTGAAGTCTGTTCCACCCTAAGGCTCTGCACCCTGAACCGCACCGGTCCCGCTCCTGTTCTCTCCTGCTGGAGAACACTCTAACTGTTGTGTAAGCTCCTAACTCCCCCTGGTGGCTGCTCCTCCCCCGGTTCCCTGTCACTAGTGGGTGGCTGCCCCCCATGTTTGGTGACTAGCTTAAGACCTGACCCTAGCCTGGTCCCCAATGGGGAGGGCAACCTGGTTGTGTGTATGAGTTTGTGTTGTGGAACTGGTACCAACCTCCTCTGGATCCAGAATGAGTACTGCACCTTAAGTGAGGTGCAGTATCCTGTGGTGACTGAAGCCTCAGGGGTGCCACATATCTATCTATCTATCTATCTATCTATGATTCTATCTGCTGAAAGAGCCTTGAAGGGAATCTGTCAGCAGGTTTTTTTCTCCCCCATCTGAGAGCAGCATAATGTAGAGACAGATACCCTGATTCCAGCGATGTGCTACTTACTGAGCTGTCTGCTGTCATTGTGATAAAAACCAATGTCCCCTCTGCTGCAGATCTAGCAGTTATACAGAGCTCATGAATATGCTGGACTACCTGCAGCATGACAAGTAGTCCTGTAATGATAATCTCCTGCTGACTAACCAGTGATGTTATCAACACTACACTAAGCAGCCCAATAAGTGACAATCGCTGGAATCAGGATCTCTGCCCCTGTGTTATGCTGCGCTCAGATTAGGTGTTAAACACCTGGTGACAGATTCTCTTTGGAGGAGTTTTCAGGTCTAAATCCACAAGTCACAACTTGGTTTCAATTAGTATAAAAACTTGCATGTGACACATTCCCTTACAGAAAAAAATAGATACAGCAAAAATAAATATATACCAAGAAGTTAGATTTAAAAAAAAAAAAGTTGAGTAAAGTAGAGAAGAGCCCGGCCCGAAGAGTGCGCCTTGTCATGGAGGAGGCTTAAAAAATCTGATGTCTGCGTGTGTGACCCGGTGTTCAGTGTGAAGGGTTAATGTGTGATGGGTGCGGCTAGAGTGCAGAAGGGAAGTTATTCCAAGAGTGGCGGTGAGACTGGAAGATTCCTGGGGCGGAGCCGGAGCTGGGGTGTAGGCGGAGCCGGAGCTGGGGTGGAGGCGGAGCCGGGGCGGAGCCTCAAGGGGGCCCCAAACGTTTGCCTGTATGGGGCCCTGAAATTCCTAGTGTCGGCGCTGGGTGTCACAGGCAGATCCTCGCGTCCTTGTTTCCGCGTTCCCGGTGCTGTCTTGATTTTTGGTCGTTGATTTGGCGCGGCTCCTGGGCACGTCACGCTTTCGTCCATGCCACCTGGAGAAACTCACAGCTGAAGTTTGGCTCTTAAGTGAAAAGGACGTCTGGGTGATGGTGAAATCTGTCGCATCAGCCCTGGTTGTGCGCGGTTCTGTGACACATGGAACCACAGACTGGATCCCAGCGCTCCACAAGTGACCATGGAACCACAGACTGGATCCCGGCGCTCGGCCAGTGACCATGGAACCACAGACTGGATCCCAGTGCTCCACAAGTGACCATGGAACCACAGACTGGATCCCAGCGCTCCACAAGTGACCATGGAACCACTGACTGGATCCCGGCGCTCGGCCAGTGACCATGGAACCACAGACTGGATCCCAGTGCTCCACAAGTGACCATGAAACCACAGACTGGATCCCGGCGCTTGACAAGTGACCATGGAACCACTGACTGGATCCCGGCGCTCGGCCAGTGACCATGGAACCACAGACTGGATCCCGGCGCTCAGCCAGCGACCATGGAACCACAGACTGGATCCCGGCGCTCGGCCAGTGACCATGGAACCACAGACTGGATCCCGGCGCTCGGCCAGTGACACATGGAAGCACAGACTGGATCCCAGTGCTCTGCCAGTGACCATGGAACCACAGACTGGATCCCAGCGCTCAGCCGGTGACCATGGAACCACAGACTGGATCCCAGTGCTCCACAAGTGACCATGGAACCACAGACTGGATCCCGGCGCTCGGCCAGTGACCATGGAACCACAGACTGGATCCCGGCGCTCAGCCAGTGACCATGGAACCACAGACTGGATCCCGGCGCTCAGCCAGTGACCATGGAGCCACAGACTGGATCCCAGCGCTCCACAAGTGACCATGGAACCACTGACTGGATCCCGGCGCTCGGCCAGTGACCATGGAACCACAGACTGGATCCCAGTGCTCCACAAGTGACCATGGAACCACAGACTGGATCCCGGCGCTTGACAAGTGACCATGGAACCACTGACTGGATCCCGGCGCTCGGCCAGTGACCATGGAACCACAGACTGGATCCCGGCGCTCAGCCAGTGACCATGGAACCACAGACTGGATCCCGGCGCTCAGCCAGTGACCATGGAACCACAGACTGGATCCCGGCGCTCGGCCAGTGACCATGGAACCACAGACTGGATCCCGGCGCTCGGCCAGTGACACATGGAAGCACAGACTGGATCCCAGTGCTCTGCCAGTGACCATGGAACCACAGACTGGATGCCAGCGCTCAGCCGGTGACCATGGAACCACAGACTGGATCCTGGCGCTAGGCCAGTGACCATGGAGCCACAGACTGGATCCCAGCGCTCCACAAGTGACCATGGAACCACTGACTGGATCCCGGCGCTCGGCCAGTGACCATGGAACCACAGACTGGATCCCAGCGCTCGGCCGGTGACCATGGAACCACAGACTGGATCCCTGCGCTAGGCCAATGACCATGGAACCACAGACTGGATCCCGGCGCTCGACAAGTGACCATGGAACCACAGACTGGATCCCGGCGCTCGGCCGGTGACCATGGAACCACAGGCTGGATCCCGGCGCTCGGCTGGTGACTGGGCCTGTGTGCAGCAGCTGTGGCCATTAGTCCAGGGCTGTGCAGGTTTCTCCGTGATCTGGGGATCTGCTGCAGATTCTCTCAATGTTCGGCCGTATTTGGTAGGGTTTTATTGCGCTTTTATTGTAATTTATCGGCTGCCGTTTCTGCTTCTGTATTTTGGAATCTTAATTTCCTCGCCTTTGATGAAACCTTATTGATGACGTTGTGCGATTACTTGTGTTTTTCCTGCGGAGCCGCCACAGACGCACGACCCGTTTTCATCTGTGGATTTTCCACATCTCATCCAAGTTTATGGGGAAAATGTACCCCGAGAGCAGTGACGTGCTGCGGATTACAGTCACATCACCGGCCCGTGTCTGCAGAGCAAAGAATCATCTCATCCGATTACTGAACCCGCAGAAAAAACACCCCAAATACCAATCGGGGGAACTCCACCTAAAGCCGCTGGGAAATGGCGCCTCTGTTTTTTTTTTTTTTTTTTGTGTGTGGATTTTTTCTCTAAGTTTGTATGGACTTTCTGAAAAAAGCTCTTCTGTACTAAAAAACTGCAAAAATCCTGCGGCTTCTGAACAAAAGCGCAGGAGATAGGGCGAAGAAGCATGAAACGGAAATAATCAGAGTTTTGACACTGCGTCATTCGGCACAGAGACGTGCATCGTCCTGCGGCGGGCGTGCGGCGTCCTGCGCGGAGACCTGCGGCGGGCGTGCGGCGTCCTGCGCGGAGACCTGCGGCGGGCGTGCGGCGTCCTGCGCGGAGACCTGCGGAGGGCGTGCGTCGTCCTGCGCGGAGACCTGCGGAGGGCGTGCGTCGTCCTGCGCGGAGACCTGCGGCGGGCGATTGCCGTCCTGCGGCGGGCGTGTGGCGTCCTGCACGGAGACCTGCGGCGTGGAGACCACAGCACTCGGGCAGATCCTGGGATCACATCCGCTTTGCGGGACCCTCAGACCCTGCAGTTTTCTGGGGGTTTCAGCATAAATCAGCCTCTTGCAGGACTTGTCTGTTGCTTATTTTTGAGCTGATCCTGTTCATTTCTATGGGAATCCACTTTGCTTTTCATGTAAGGTTTGTTTTGAAGCCGCCTGTCAGTCCCTGAAGAGGACCCTGCAGGAACCTCCCCAAATTTGGACTGTCCAATCAAAAGGCTGCAAATAAGACTGTACGGTAAATCCCCCAATATTCTAGAAAAGAAAAACTTCTCCCAGAACGGAGCTTTCTTGTGGTTTCTGCTTGGAAAAGTCAGACTTTCTGAGCATTTCAGGAAGGTCAGTGTGAACAGAGCCCTGCACAATCAGTGTGGATGTGATGAATTCTGGGGCCGGTGCTGATTTTAAACTTGTGGAATTTTGCATTTTTGGAGTATTTTTACCCTAAAGGTTTTTTCTACAGAAAACTGCTAGTGATAAACTTACATTTGTGCGTGTAAAATCCGGCGTTTCTGCACTATACACCGAGCGTAAAACACCGCAGTGATCAATGACAATGGCTGTTGTGTATTTTTATTCGGAAACCTGCAGAAAATAAATAGTGGAAAAAAAGCAAAGTGTAAGACGTGTGAACATGAACCTATAGGGTGAGGGTGATGCCTGAATATGGGGGAGCGGAGACCTCCACTGACTGCTCCAGAAACAGAACTTATTGCTCCACATTCTATTACATTATACTGTAGAAAAAGCCTCGTCTGCTCCGGGAAGACAACGTAATGTATCAGCGCCACGTGCCCTGATAATGACATTATCCACTTACTGCACACCCCTACCCTGACCGTGATGCATGGCGCCACGCCTGATCAGCCGCACAAAGGGCACCGCTATTTTAGCTCCTGACTTTATGTATTTCCTATTTTTATATGGAGAGTAAATGATTAATTCTCATTTCTCTGCAGTTCATATTGTAAATGCTCCAGTGTCTCTGAATCCAATACAATGTAACCACAGATGTAGCAGATGTAACACTTTACAGTCTATAGAGAAGTGCGCATTGTGATACATAGCCATGGGTGGATGAGTTCAGCCCTGCTGCGCCGAGACTCTCTGCCGTGCTGCGCCGAGACTCTCTGCCGTGCTGCGCCGAGACTCTCTGCCGTGCTGCGCCGAGACTCTCTGCCGTGCTGCGCCGAGACTCTCTGCCGTGCTGCGCCGAGACTCTCTGCCGTGCTGCGCCGAGACTCTCTGCCGTGCTGCGCCGAGACTCTCTGCCGTGCTGCGCCGAGACTCTCTGCCGTGCTGCGCCGAGACCCTCTGCCGTGCTGCGCCGAGACTCTCTGCCGTGCTGCTGATTTACCCTGTGTTGTGTCTCACGTACACGAGGCTGGAGAAGAAGAGGGACAGCGTCTGCAGAGCAGTAGTAGGGGGTCCTGTGGGATCAGCTCCCTCTGTGTCTGCAGAGCAGCAGTAGGGGGTCCTGTGGGATCAGCTCCCCCTGTGTCTGCAGAGCAGCAGTAGGGGGTCCTGTGGGATCAGCTCCTCCAGTGTCTGCAGAGCAGCAGTAGGGGGTCCTGTGGGATCAGCTCCCTCTGTGTCTGCAGAGCAGCAGTAGGGGGTCCTGTGGGATCAGCTCCTCCAGTGTCTGCAGAGCAGCAGTAGGGGGTCCTGTGGGATCAGCTCCTCCTGTGTCTGCAGAGCAGCAGTAGGGGGTCCTGTGGGATCAGCTCCTCCAGTGTCTGCAGAGCAGCAGTAGAGGGTCCTGTGGGATCAGCTCCCCCAGTGTCTGCAGAGCAGCAGTAGGGGGTCCTGTGGGATCAGCTCCTCCAGTGTCTGCAGAGCAGCAGTAGGGGGTCCTGTGGGATCAGCTCCTCCAGTGTCTGCAGAGCAGCAGTAGGGGGTCCTGTGGGATCAGCTCCTCCTGTGTCTGCAGAGCAGCAGTAGGGGGTCCTGTGGGATCAGCTCCCCCTGTGTCTGCAGAGCAGCAGTAGGGGGTCCTGTGGGATCAGCTCCTCCAGTGTCTGCAGAGCAGCAGTAGGGGGTCCTGTGGGATCAGCTCCTCCAGTGTCTGCAGAGCAGCAGTAGGGGGTCCTGTGGGATCAGCTCCTCCTGTGTCTGCAGAGCAGCAGTAGGGGGTCTTGTGGGATCAGCTCCCCCTGTGTCTGCAGAGCAGCAGTAGGGGGTCCTGTGGGATCAGCTCCTCCAGTGTCTGCAGAGCAGCAGTAGGGGGTCCTGTGGGATCAGCTCCTCCAGTGTCTGCAGAGCAGCAGTAGGGGTCCTGTGGGATCAGCTCCTCCTGTGTCTGCAGAGCAGCAGTAGGGGGTCCTGTGGGATCAGCTCCCCCTGTGTCTGCAGAGCAGCAGTAGGGGGTCTTGTGGGATCAGCTCCCCCTGTGTCTGCAGAGCAGCAGTAGGGGGTCCTGTGGGATCAGCTCCTCCAGTGTCTGCAGAGCAGCAGTAGGGGGTCCTGTGGGATCAGCTCCTCCAGTGTCTGCAGAGCAGCAGTAGGGGGTCCTGTGGGATCAGCTCCCCCTGTGTCTGCAGAGCAGCAGTAGGGGGTCCTGTGGGATCAGCTCCTCCAGTGTCTGCAGAGCAGCAGTAGGGGGTCCTGTGGGATCAGCTCCCCCTGTGTCTGCAGAGCAGCAGTAGTAGGGGGTCCTGTGGGATCAGCTCCTCCAGTGTCTGCAGAGCAGCAGTAGGGGGTCCTGTGGGATCAGCTCCCCCTGTGGCCGCAGGATCTCCAGTCCCACTCTGAGTCATGTCCATCGCAACGTGAAGCTGTACCTCCTGAGGATTCATGCTGAAGGACACTGGTGAAGCTAAGCACGCGGAGATGTTCTCACGTCTTGTAGAAAGTCGCTCTTGGCTTTTATCCTTATTGTGTTATTAGATATTAGGCATTTTTAATGATGGCGATTGAGTATTGATCGCGCATTATCGTGCGTACAAGCGCATTATTACACAAATGTTCACTTGAAAGAGGCTGTTGCGGTCGTTGAAATGTCGCTTGTCGTTCACATAAGCGCGTGTTACAGCTGTTAGCGACTTATGCTGACAAGCGATAACTTTCAATCAAGTTGAAAGATCTGTTTCGTGACAATCAAACGATACAACGATTGCCAGCAGCGGTTACACTCTGCGAACATCGCGGTCTGTAGGACGATATGGGGATTGTATGAGCAATTTTTGTCCTATCTAATGAAGTCAGATGACAAGGATCGTGAAAGGGTCGATAGTGACTTTTAGGTTTGCTGCTCCAGTAGCGGCACTCGCGCTCCTCTTCCTCTCATGTTGTTTTTCTGAAGCTCGGAGACCTCGTGCCGCTCTGCGGAGGATTCCTCTGGTAGTGACGCTTGATGCAGCCGCGTATACTCTGCCCGGTTATCAGGGCTGAAGCTCGGAGACCTCGTGCCGCTCTGCAGAGGATTCCTCTGGTAGTGACGCTGGATGCAGCCGCGTATACTCTGCCCGGTTATCAGGACTGAAGCTCGGAGAACTCGTGCCGCTCTGCGGAGGATTCCTCTGGTAGTGACGCTTGATGCAGCCGCGTATACTCTGCCCGGTTATCAGGGCTGAAGCTCGGAGAACTCGTGCCGCTCTGCAGAGGATTCCTCTGGTAGTGACGCTGGATGCAGCCGCGTATACTCTGCCCGGTTATCAGGACTGAAGCTCGGAGAACTCGTGCCGCTCTGCAGAGGATTCCTCTGGGAGTGACGCTGGATGCAGCCGCGTATACTCTGCCCGGTTATCAGGGCTGAAGCTCGGAGACCTCGTGCCGCTCTGCAGAGGATTCCTCTGGTAGTGACGCTGGATGCAGCCGCGTATACTCTGCCCGGTTATCAGGACTGAAGCTCGGAGAACTCGTGCCGCTCTGCGGAGGATTCCTCTTGGAGTGACGCTGGATGCAGCCGCGTATACTCTGCCCGGTTATCAGGGCTGAAGCTCGGAGACCTTGTGCCGCTCTGCGGAGGATTCTGTGAAGCCTCCAGTACGGTATAATGTTTTAGTAGTGGCGGTGTGCCTCCGGTACGGTGTGTGAGCGGAGTCAGTGAAGCCCCCGGTACGGTGTAGTGTGTGTTGAGTCGGTGAGCCCCTGGTACGGTGTGAGCAGAGTCGGTGAAGCCCCCAGTACGGTGTATGAGCGGAGTCAGTGAGCCCCTGGTATGGTGTCAGTGGAGTTGGTGAAGCCCCTGGTACAGTGTGAGCGCAGTCGGTGAAGCCCCCAGTATGGTGTGAGCAGAGTCGGTGAGCTCCAGGTACGGTGTATGAGTGGAGTCGGTGAAGCCCCCGGTTCGGTGCATGAGTGGAGTCGGTGAAGCCCCCGGTTCGGTGCGTGAGTGGAGTCGGTGAAGCCCCCGGTACGGTGCGTGATCGGAGTCGGTGAAGCCCCCGGTACGGTGCGTGATCGGAGTCGGTGAAGCCCCCGGTACGGTGCGTGAGCGGAGTCGGTGAAGCCCCCGGTACGGTGCATGAGCGGAGTCGGTGAAGCCCCCGGTACGGTGCGTGAGCGGAGTCGGTGAAGCCCCCGGTACGGTGCGTGAGCGGAGTCGGTGAAGCCCCCGGTACGGTGCGTGAGCGGAGTCGGTGAAGCCCCCAGTACGGTGCGTGAGCGGAGTCGGTGAAGCCCCCGGTACGGTGCGTGAGCAGAGTCGGTGAAGCCCCCGGTTCGGTGCGTGAGCGGAGTCGGTGAAGCGTTGGGGACTGTTCCTGGATCACATAGCATATTATAAAATACTAAAGACAATGGCGTCGCCGTGTGAGCCCGGGATCCGCACTCGGAGAGATTGACTAGACAGAATGCCCATTCGTTTTAATGGCCACAGTAGCTGCTTCTCTATGATTATAGGAGTTTTATGAGCAAAGAAAATTATAAAATTTAATAGTTATTTTCCCTCAAATTACCGCGGTTCTGGCTGCCATCTGCTCTAAAGAAAATGTTAGATTTTGTAGGTAAACCCAATATCCTGGCATCAGCGCATTTGATAAAAATCATCTGTAATGGAAGGAATATTCTAACAAAAAGGGGACAAAAAGCAGGAATAATAATATAAGAAGCCCCATATGGACCCTCAACATTCGCACCAGAAGCCTCCACAACTGCAGGTAAAGTCCTTGTCATTCAGTGATGTGTTCATCCTGGGCTACCTGCTTCATAAATACATCATGGCATCTTGTTACGCACCCTCCACGTGTAAAGGGGCCTGTGCTGCTGGAAGTGGCCATTAAAGTACCATAGACTGTTAGTCGGGAACATGTATCGCCTTGTTAGGTGTCCCCAGTCTGGCAATTTTTTTAAAAAAGTGGCGACAATAAAAAACCGGACAGCTACCACCTGTGCCGTGCCCAGATCAGCAGCGGCCTGACCACCACGAGCATGCTCATCCACATGTGAGGTGCACAGCCGGCCCATCATAGGGGGAGGATTAGGAAAGGGATCTTGGAAGGACGGAGATCATGTTTTAGAGTGTAGTGTGTGAGACAATGACAAAGCAAACAATGGGAGTAGAAGGAGGACATAGGACCATGCTAAGAACGTAGGGTTAGCTCTCAAGAGGCAGCAGATACGGGGACCCATACAATCAAGCGTGGGAACAGGGCAGAGATAGTGTTGGCCAGCGTAGAACGGGGACCTTCAGAGAGAGAGGGGTGCCTGGATGTGGGACACTGGCACGAAGCAATCAGGTCTATAAGCAGTCCTGACAGGAGCACCTTGGTGCTGGAGGTGAGCAGTCCTAGCTGTGCATCTACGTATGACTAATGACCAGCAGGATGCAGTACCAACAATTATTCCCCGATTCTGTGGTAGAGTATGAGAAAATGCTACATACCCATGCCGGAGAGCCTTCCAATGTTACAATGCAAAATAGAAGGATAAGGATTTAAATCTGCGTGTGACGTTATCTGCAAGTAAAGAGAGAGCAGTGTTAGTGCTCAGGTGTGGACTCTATCAATGACCCTGAATGCAGCAGTGCCACACTATGTGCAGCAGAGGAGAAGCAGGAGACCTTCAGCCCAAAGGGTGCTTTACACGCTGCGACATCACTAATGATATATCGTCGGGGTCACGTCGTTAGTGACGCACATCCGGCGCCGTTAGCGACATCGCAGCATGTGACACCAAGGAGCGACGATCAACGATCGCAAAATCGTCCAAAAACGGTGATCGTTGACACGTCGCTCCTTTACTTAATATTGTTGCTGCTGCAGGTACGATGTTCGACCTTCCTGCTACACCACACATCGCTATGTGTGACACCGCAGGAACGACAAACATCTCCTTACCTTCATCCACCGGCAATGAGGAAGGAAGAAGGTGGGTGGGATGTTACGTCCGCTTATCTCCGCCCCTCCGCTTCTATTGGGTGGCCGCTTACTGACGTCGCGGTGACGCCGAACGCACCTCCCCCTTGAAGGAGGGATTGTTCGGCAGTCACAGCGGCGTCGCTGAACAGGTATGTGCGTGTAAAGCTGCCGTAGCGATCATCAAATGTCGCACAAGCGACGGGGGCGGGTGCTATCGCTAGCGATGTCACAGCGTGTAAAGCACCCTTTAAGGTATCCATGCCAAGCGGACAGGTTTCCACACACGTTCCAATGTTGTCCGTAGCATGCCGAGGCGAGGAATGCGAGGCCCTCAACCATGACTACTGCCCTGGACACGTTTACACCTACAACCAGGCATGGTTGTGTGTTATAATGGCCGTAAGCTGGTGGTGGTTGGGAAGCTTGGCAAGCTCGCAGATGTACCATATCTGGCCCATCTGCTCAACTTAGTGGTTCAGTGTTCACTGAAAACCCTCCCAAAATTGCCTGAGCTAATTGTGAAGGTGTGCCCATTTCCACAAGTCACCTACATCTGCCACCGGTCTTGCAATTCTGCAGTACAGTTTGCAATGGCCAGCGCTGGAACTCCACATTACACATGTTGGCCAGTCTTTGTGAGCAGCAGAGGGCACCAGCTACAACATGTCCATCGGTATTCAGGTCAGCTTCCGCACAGAAGAACTGAGGAATGGGCATGGATGTCTGACATTTGTGAGGTTGTACAATACTTTGAGGACTCAACCAAGATGGTGAGCAGCGATGACACCATAATCAGTGTAACCATCCGGCTCCTGTGTCTACTCAAACACTCGCTCCTCACAATTAAAGAAGAAGCTTTGCATATTGACCAGGTGGAGATGGGGAAGAAAGTTCACAGGGTGATACTACCCAACCCAGCCTCATTTTCCCAGCGAGGACTGGATGATGAAGAGGAGGAGGAGGAAGAACGGGAGTTGGTTGCCTGTGCTACAGACGGTGCTAGCCACACCAGCTTCATCCCGTGTGTTTAGCGTGGATACCATGAAGAGGAGAGGGAGACGTCGTCCTGGTGGGGCCAGGGAAGTCTTGCCTATTGGGAGTCTGGCACACATAGCTGACGTTATGTCCCGCTACGTCTCCCGTGATGTTATATGCTTTTAGGCCAGCACTGATAACTCGGTCACCCTTTTCGACCCACGCTACAAGGAGAGCTTGTCATCTCTTTTTCCTGTAGTGGAGAGGGCTGTTAAGATGGTGCAATTCCACAAGGCCCTAGTTGAACAATTAGTGAACAAACTCCCACGCTGGAGTTCCTTGTGCAACTAAGGAGGAGAGATGAGGGAGACACATAGCAGGACCATCAGAGGTTGTGGAACACTATCAAAGGTCAATTAGATCCCCCCAGCACCTGGGACCTGATGTGCAGAGTAGTTTGACAAGGAGGGAAAAGTTTAGGAAGATGGTGAAGAATTACCTAGCCGACCATAACAGTGTCCTCCATGATTCTTATGTGCCGTACAACTATTGGGTAAGTTGGACATGTGGCATGAACTGTCCCTCTACGCCTTGAGGGCGCTGGCCTGCCCTGCTGATAGCATTTTGTCAGAGCGGGTTTTTAGTGCCACCGGGGGCATAACTCATCAACTGAAAATGCTCACAGGCTGACTGTTCTCAAAATGAACAATCACTGGTTTGGTCTCGACGTCTCAACCCCCCGGGATGACAGTAGTGGAATGTAAAGTCAATTAAAATGTTCCTTTTTTTTTTTTTTTTTTTCAAACAAGGGTTTACAGTTCATGGTTTCTTCTTTTTAAAGTCCTTCTCCACCATATAACAAGGTCATGTGGCCCTCGCTCTTAATTTTTTCGGGGTGTGTATGATGCCCTAATACATCATTTTCACAGGATGTCACTGAGGCCTACGTCTAACATTCACTTACATATATAGATGTAAACCCCCAGGAGTAAATGTTTTGTCACCCTTGCACTTAGTGTATAGGCTTTACCTCTGTAGGAGTCCCACTCTTCCTCAATGTGTCTTCCAGGGTGTATTGCAATCCCACCTTTTAAGTAAGGCTATGTTCTCATTGAATTTTTGCTGCGTTTTTTTTGCAGTGTTCTTTCAGAAGATTTATTCAAATTAAAAGCTGGTTTTTACAGTACTAACAGTAGAGATGAGATATCTTAAATCTAATGCACACTATTGGTTCTCTTTTTTTTTATTTTCCTTTTATACATTTCATTATACAGGAAATATTGTTTCCTAACATTTCTTCCTGAAAAATCCATCGTATGTTATGTCGTATGTTATACTCTGACGCCATTTTTCCCAGCAGTGATCTGGGAGTCAGAGATGTGTCTGGGCGTTTTCCCAGTCGATTTCAGCATTTTCCCGCCCCCTGGCCCACCTGGAGTATCTGCTGGAAACATGCTCCTTTCCCGTTGGCTTGCATTATACTCGTTACTTGAATGGAGCCCGTCCGAGCGTCCGACCTGCTTGATTGGAGTACTGAGCACTGGAGCATTTTAGTACTCGCTGATCACTACTTGGAAGGTGATCAATGCTAAACTGGTGGGGCCAGTAATTGCCAGTACAGGGCCTTCCGGATGTGGCATGTGTCGGGGTCAGGAGATGCCCTTCTACAGAGTTGATTGTCTTTTTTCGCAATCGTTGTCTTTCTTAGGGTATAAACTGACTGTGTCTTGACCAGGATAATCTTTTTGGTGAGCCACAGTCTGTAATTTTTGCAGAACGCTCCCGGCCTGAAGATCTACATAGCGCGGCCTTTCTTAGGTGGAAATCCCCTTTAAATGTACTTTGATAATTGATGACTATGTCCATGTGCAAAGAGATTGTAATCAGAAGTAAATCGCTACAATAAGGGGAACAATTCTTGTGTTTCTTTAGTTTTCGCATTCACTAAAAAGTATATAATAAATCTCCGCGCCTCACAGATCCTTTTTTTTTACACCGCCACTTTAAATAAAGCCGCCGGCCATTCCTGTCACTGAATCTGATAACATTTTCCTTATATCTTATCAAAGATGCCCTTGTTTTATAAGGAGCTGGCTGTGCGGTGATACTGTTAATCACGCGTGGATTTGGATGCCCAGAAGACGTGGCGGGTACAGTATAGACCCGCACAGGATCCTAATGAGTTTCTGCAGCAATTCTTCATGTAGCCTTCAGCTAGAAGAGCGCAGATTGTCAGGATCGCCGACCGCCCTTTTCCTTGAAGTCATCTGTATCCTTATTATTGCAGAGACACCTTTATCCATCTGCTGAATTATCCACAAAAAAAGACTCATTAATGAGCCACAAAAAAGTGGAAACGTTCTCAGTATTGGTGCCGCCAGCAGCCTTGGAAATTGCCGAAATTGCTCGGTGCTTGCACCACCTCACTATTTAGGATGAAAAACAAGTGTTGCTTTATAGTTTCCTACTTCACCCACAAATCTCCAGCCTCGTCCATCCCTCACAGGCGTCCATGTCTAGGAGCTCACAGTATAGAACGGCCATAAGCGGCATCACCCATAAATCTCCAGCCTCGTCCATCCCTCACAGGCGACCATGTCTAGGAGCTCACAGTATAGAACGGCCATAAGCGGCATTACTTACAAATCTCCAGCCTCGCCCATCCCTCACAGGCGTCCATGTCTAGGAGCTCACAGTATAGAACGGCCATAAGTGGCATCACCCACAAATCTCCAGCCTCATCCATCCCTCACAGGCGTCCATGTCTAGGAGCTCACAGTATAGAACGACCATAAGTGGCATCTCCCACAAATCTCCAGCCTCGTCCATCCCTCACAGGCGTCCATGTCTAGGAGCTCACAGTATAGAACGACCATAAGCGGCATCACCCACAAATCTCCAGCCTCGTCCATTCCTCACAGGCGTCCATGTCTAGGAGCTCACAGTATAGAACGACCATAAGCAGCATCGCCCACAAATCTCCAGCCTCGTCCATCCCTCACAGGCGACCATGTCTAGGAGCTCACAGTATAGAACAGCCATAAGCAGCATCGCCCACAAATCTCCAGCCTCGTCCATCCCTCACAGGCGTCCATGTCTAGGAGCTCACAGTATAGAACGACCATAAGCGGCATCGCCCACAAATCTCCACCCTCGTCCATCCCTCACAGGCGTCCATGTCTAGGAGCTCACAGTATAGAACGACCATAAGTGGCATCACCCACAAATCTCCAGCCTCGTCCATCCCTCACAGGCGTCCATATCTAGGAGCTCACAGTATAGAACGGCCATAAGTGGCATCACCCACAAATCTCCAGCCTCGTCCATCCCTCACAGGCGTCCATGTCTTGGAGCTCACAGTATAGAACGACCATAAGCAGCATCGCCCACAAATCTCCACCCTCGTCCATCCCTCACAGGCGTCCATATCTAGGAGCTCACAGTATAGAACGGCCATAAGTGGCATCACCCACAAATCTCCAGCCTCGTCCATCCCTCACAGGCGACCATGTCTAGGAGCTCACAGTATAGAACGGCCATAAGCAGCATCACCCACAAATCTCCAGCCTCGTCCATCCCTCACAGGTGTCCATGTCTAGGAGCTCACAGTATAGAACGACCATAAGCAGCATCGCCCACAAATCACCCTCGTCCATCCCTCACAGGCGTCCATATCTAGGAGCTCACAGTATAGAACGGCCATAAGCGGCATCACCCACAAATCTCCAGCCTCGTCCATCCCTCACAGGTGTCCATGTCTAGGAGCTCACAGTATAGAACGACCATAAGCAGCATCGCCCACAAATCTCCACCCTCGTCCATCCCTCACAGGCGTCCATATCTAGGAGCTCACAGTATAGAACGGCCATAAGCGGCATCACCCACAAATCTCCAGCCTCGTCCATCCCTCACAGGCGACCATGTCTAGGAGCTCACAGTATAGAACGACCATAAGCGGCATTACTTACAAATCTCCAGCCTCATCCCTCACAGGCGTCCATATCTAGGAGCTCACAGTATAGAACGACCATAAGCGGCATCGCCCACAAATCTCCAGCCTCGTCCATCCCTCACAGGCGTCCATATCTAGGAGCTCACAGTATAGAACGGCCATAAGCGGCATCACCCACAAATCTCCAGCCTCGTCCATCCCTCACAGGTGACCATGTCTAGGAGCTCACAGTATAGAACGACCATAAGCGGCATTACTTACAAATCTCCAGCCTCATCCCTCACAGGCGTCCATATCTAGGAGCTCACAGTATAGAACGACCATAAGCGGCATCGCCCACAAATCTCCAGCCTCGTCCATCCCTCACAGGCGTCCATATCTAGGAGCTCACAGTATAGAACGGCCATAAGCGGCATCACCCACAAATCTCCAGCCTCGTCCATCCCTCACAGGCGACCATGTCTAGGAGCTCACAGTATAGAATGGCCATAAGTGGCATCTCCCACAAATCTCCAGCCTCGTCCATCCCTCACAGGCGTCCATGTCTAGGAGCTCACAGTATAGAACGGCCATAAGCAGCATCGCCCACAAATCTCCAGCCTCGTCCATCCCTCACAGGCGTCCATGTCTAGGAGCTCACAGTATAGAACGACCATAAGCAGCATCGGCCACAAATCTCCGGCCTCATCCATACCTCACAAGCGTCCATGTCTAGGAGCTCACAGTATAGAACGACCATAAGCAGCATCGCCCACAAATCTCCAGCCTCGTCCATCCCTCACAGGCGTCCATGTCTAGGAGCTCACAGTATAGAACGACCATAAGCAGCATCGCCCACAAATCTCCGGCCTCATCCATACCTCACAGGCGTCCATGTCTAGGAGCTCACAGTATAGAACGGCCATAAGTGGCATCGCCCACAAATCTCCAGCCTCGTCCATCCCTCACAGGCGTCCATGTCTAGAAGCTCACAGTATAGAACGGCCATAAGCGGCATCACCCACAAATCTCCAGCCTCGTCCATCCCTCACAGGCGACCATGTCTAGGAGCTCACAGTATAGAACGACCATAAGCGGCATTACTTACAAATCTCCAGCCTCATCCCTCACAGGCGTCCATATCTAGGAGCTCACAGTATAGAACGACCATAAGCCGCATCGCCCACAAATCTCCAGCCTCGTCCATCCCTCACAGGCGTCCATATCTAGGAGCTCACAGTATAGAACGGCCATAAGCGGCATCACCCACAAATCTCCAGCCTCGTCCATCCCTCACAGGCGACCATGTCTAGGAGCTCACAGTATAGAACGGCCATAAGTGGCATCGCCCACAAATCTCCAGCCTCGTCCATCCCTCACAGGCGACCATGTCTAGGAGCTCACAGTATAGAACGACCATAAGCGGCATTACTTACAAATCTCCAGCCTCATCCCTCACAGGCGTCCATATCTAGGAGCTCACAGTATAGAACGACCATAAGCAGCATCGCCCACAAATCTCCGGCCTCGTCCATCCCTCACAGGCGTCCATGTGTAGGAGCTCACAGTATAGAACGACCATAAGCAGCATCGCCCACAAATCTCCGGCCTCATCCATACCTCACAGGCGTCCATGTCTAGGAGCTCACAGTATAGAACGACCATAAGCAGCATCGCCCACAAATCTCCGGCCTCATCCATACCTCACAGGCGTCCATGTCTAGGAGCTCACAGTATAGAACGGCCATAAGTGGCATCGCCCACAAATCTCCAGCCTCGTCCATCCCTCACAGGCGTCCATGTCTAGGAGCTCACAGTATAGAACGGCCATAAGCGGCATCACCCACAAATCTCCAGCCTCGTCCATCCCTCACAAGCGACCATGTCTAGGAGCTCACAGTATAGAACGGCCATAAGCAGCATCGCCCACAAATCTCCAGCCTCGTCCATCCCTCACAGGCGACCATGTCTAGGAGCTCACAGTATAGAACGACCATAAGCGGCATCGCCCACAAATCTCCAGCCTCGTCCATCCCTCACAGGCGTCCATGTCTAGGAGCTCACAGTATAGAACGGCCATAAGTGGCATCGCCCACAAATCTCCAGCCTCGTCCATCCCTCACAGGCGTCCATGTCTAGGAGCTCACAGTATAGAACGGCCATAAGCGGCATCACCCACAAATCTCTAGCCTCGTCCATCCCTCACAAGCGACCATGTCTAGGAGCTCACAGTATAGAACGGCCATAAGCAGCATCGCCCACAAATCTCCAGCCTCGTCCATCCCTCACAGGCGACCATGTCTAGGAGCTCACAGTATAGAACGACCATAAGCGGCATCGCCCACAAATCTCCAGCCTCGTCCATCCCTCACAGGCGTCCATGTCTAGGAGCTCACAGTATAGAACGACCATAAGCAGCATCTCCCACAAATCTCCAGCCTCGTCCATCCCTCACAGGCGTCCATGTCTAGGAGCTCACAGTATAGAACGGCCATAAGCAGCATCACCCACAAATCTCCAGCCTCATCCATACCTCACAGGCGTCCATGTCTTGGAGCTCACAGTATAGAACGGCCATAAGCAGCATCTCCCACAAATCTCCGGCCTCGTCCATCCCTCACAGGCGTCCATGTGTAGGAGCTCACAGTATAGAACGGCCGTAAGCAGCATCGCCCACAAATCTCCAGCCTCGTCCATACCTCACAGGCGTCCATGTCTAGGAGCTCACAGTATAGAACGGCCATAAGCAGCATCGCCCACAAATCTCCAGCCTCGTCCATACCTCACAGGCGTCCATGTCTAGGAGCTCACAGTATAGAACGGCCATAAGCAGCATCTCCCACAAATCTCCGGCCTCGTCCATCCCTCACAGGCGTCCATGTGTAGGAGCTCACAGTATAGAACGGCCGTAAGCAGCATCGCCCACAAATCTCCAGCCTCGTCCATACCTCACAGGCGTCCATGTCTAGGAGCTCACAGTATAGAACGGCCATAAGCAGCATCGCCCACAAATCTCCAGCCTCGTCCATCCCTCACAGGCGTCCATGTCTAGGAGCTCACAGTATAGAACGGCCATAAGCCGCATCGCCCACAAATCTCCAGCCTCGTCCATCCCTCACAGGCGTCCATGTGTAGGAGCTCACAGTATAGAACGGCCATAAGCAGCATCGCCCACAAATCTCCAGCCTCGTCCATCCCTCACAGGCGTCCATGTCTAGGAACTCACAGTATAGAACGGCCATAAGCAGCATCGCCCACAAATCTCCAGCCTCGTCCATCCCTCACAGGCGTCCATATCTAGGAGCTCACAGTATAGAACGGCCATAAGTGGCATCACCCACAAATCTCCAGCCTCGTCCATCCCTCACAGGCGTCCATATCTAGGAGCTCACAGTATAGAACGGCCATAAGCGGCATCACCCACAAATCTCCAGCCTCGTCCATCCCTCACTTCCCCATCCCCTCCCCCACCTCTCCTCTCCCCCCTCCCCCACCTCTCCTCCCCCTCTCCTCTAATCTCCCCCCTCCCTTCTCCTCTCCCCCTCCTCTCACACATTAGATCAGATTGGTAGCATGTATCGCTGTGTAGCATTTCATTAACCCTTCGGTCTGGATCTCTTCCATGTGGCACTGTTGTTGGGGGATCAGACGCATCGATCGCAGAATGTGGACTCATCCGGCGAGAGACAAATCATCGCTCTGTTTTGTGACTGATTTTTAACGAGGTGCAAAACGAGCACTAATTGTCTCTGCAACTATTAGTATCTGAAGTCCGTCATCCGCGGCTGAGCCTCGGTGCTGAAATGTCACGGCCATAACTATGGTAATGGCGCTCCTCGGCAGCAGGGGGTGCTTAATTATTGAGTGAACGCGGAGACGGGCCGCGCGGACTCCTGATCAAGCCGCCGTTCCCCATAATGACTTTTTTCTTCCTAAAGTCTAATGCAGTAACGAAGTATCTGAAGTTTTCCAGTGACTGCGACCATCTGCAGAGGGGAGATTAACCCTATCATAGCAGAGCAGGGGACATTGCTGAGGCTGCGCTCTGGGCCGGGCCGGATCCTCGTCTCATAAATCCAGAACAAGAACATGGATTCTACAAGATACAAACAAGGAAATTCTCCCCAAACGGCCGCACTTTACAATATTCCGGAGGATATGATTTCCAGTGTCCACACAATTACTGCAGAAACGATGCATGGCCGTGACTGTATGATGAGAAGACGCGATAATCTGCAAAAGAAGACCCAATAATCTGCATGAGAAGATGTGATAATCTGCATAAGAAGAAGCGATAACCTGCATGAGATGAAAAGTGATAACTTGCAGGAGATGAAAAGATGCAATAACCTGCATGAGATGAGAAGCAATAATTTGCAAAAAATGAGAAGTCGCGATAATCTGCATAAAGTAAGAAGATGTGATAACTAGAGATGGGCGAACCGGCAGATGTTCGGGCTCGGTGGGTCCAGACGGAGTCTTTTAAATCCGATTTAGGACCAGACTTGAACCCGAACATCTGCCCGGATGCCGAACCCCATATGAGTCTATGGGGACCTTGACATCTACCTGGATGCCGAACTCCATATGAGCCTATTGGGACCCAAACATTGTGCTGTAAAATGGTGGTAGAAAGGGCTACAGGGATTAAAACAGGAGCGTTACACTACTTCCAGGAACGCTCATTAACCCTCATGCATATTCACTGCTTCCAGCGCCCACAGTCAGTCCCAGCGTCTGTGATTGGTTGCAGTCAGACCGCGCCCCCACCCTGTATGAATGTGACAGTAAAGACAGTTTACCTGGCTCATCCTGTTTGCCTTGGTGCAGTAATATAAGGAGTTAATGACAGCTGCCACTAAGCATTAGATCAGTAATGGGTAGGGGTCTATGAGAACCTTAGTATACTGTGTGAAAAGAAATAAGTACAAAAAAAAAAATCCTTTATTTGAAATAAAATACAAAAAACCAACTCTTTCTCTAATTTATTAACCACAAACACCTAGTTCTGACATTATCCACATGAGGTTACATGACGATCCCGGCTCTGGTACAGACTGAAGTTGCAGCGTGCGGGCACAATGGAAAACATGACTGCCCTCTGTGGCTTCAGGCAGAGACTGACTGAGCAGCAGGTGTGATCGGTGACATCACGCAGTTTATCTGCTGTCACAGATGGAGGTTCCCATGATACCCCACCTGTGACCGCAGGTAAACTGACCTCAGGGGACCTCATTGAACTCGGTGACCTCAGCTTAGGTGAAGTCATTGAATTCAATGAGGCCTGCATCTCCTGGCAGAAAAATGTTTGTTTTTTTTTCCCAAGAGATGCAGATATTGTTCAGAAATTTATACACCAAATTCCTGCACCAAATCTGCATTTTTTTACAAAAAGACCCCACATCTTAATGCGATGCGGTTTTGATGCAATGTGCGTTTTATTTGCCTGGAGATGCAGAGTTGGTGCAGGAATGGTGGGGGGTGCGGTCTGACTGGAACCAATCACCCGCCGGGACTGATGGTGGGCGCGGGAAGCAGAGAATATGTATGAGGATTAACAAGTGGACCCAGCCATGCAGGAGACTTGGTAAGTGTAACGCTACTGATTTTTCCTTATTTTATTTCTTTTTCCTTTATTCATTTTTTTAATTATCTGAGTGGCTGAATCCGAATACACAGAGTTCCCTGAGAACTCAGTGTCTGGGGTCCGCGCACGGATACTAGGTATTCAGTGAGACCCCGAACTTTACAGTTCGGGTTCACCCATCACTAGCGATAACTTGCAAGAGATGAGAAGCCGCAATAACCTGCATGAGAAGCTGCGATAACCTGCACGAGAAGCCGCGATAACCTGCACGAGAAGCCGCGATAACCTGCACGAGAAACCGCGATAACCTGCATGAGAAGCCGCGATAACCTGCATGAGAAGCCACTATAACCTGCATAAGACACGATAACCTGCACGAGAAGCCGCGATAACCTGCACAAGAAGCCGCGATAACCTGCACGAGAAGCCGCGATAACCTGTATGAGAAGCCGCGATAACCTGCATGAGAAGCCGCGATAGCCTGCATGAGAAGCCGCGATAACCTGCATGAGAAGCCGCGATAACCTGCATGAGAAGCCGCTATAACCTGCATAAGACACGATAACCTGCACGAGAAGCCGCGATAACCTGCACGAGAAACCGCGATAACCTGCATGAGAAGCCGCGATAACCTGCATGAGAAGCCACTATAACCTGCATAAGACACGATAACCTGCACGAGAAGCCGCGATAACCTGCACAAGAAGCCACGATAACCTGCACGAGAAGCCGCGATAACCTGTATGAGAAGCCGCGATAACCTGCATGAGAAGCCGCGATAGCCTGCATGAGAAGCCGCTATAACCTGCATAAGACACGATAACCTGTATGAGAAGCCGCGATAACCTGCACGAGAAGCCGCGATAACCTGCACGAGAAGCCGCGATAACCTGCACGAGAAGCCGCGATAACCTGCACGAGAAGCCGCGATAACCTGTATGAGAAGCCGCGATAACCTGTATGAGAAGCCGCGATAACCTGCATGAGAAGCCGCGATAACCTACACGAGAAGCCGCGATAACCTGCACGAGAAGCCGCGATAACCTGTATGAGAAGCCGCGATAACCTGCATGAGAAGCCGCAATAACCTGCATGAGAAGCCGCGATAACCTGCACGAGAAACCGCGATAACCTGCACGAGAAGCCGCGATAACCTGTACGAGAAGCCGCGAGAACCTGCATGAGAAGCCGCGAGAACCTGCATGAAAATCTGTGATAACCTGTATGAGAAGACGCGATAACCTGTATGAGAAGCCGCGAGAACCTGCACGAGAAGCCGCGAGAACCTGCATGAGAATCTGTGATAACCTGTATGAGAAGCCGCGATAACCTGTATGAGAAGCCGCGAGAACCTGCATGAGAATCTGTGATAACCTGTATGAGAAGCCGCGATAACCTGCACGAGAAGACGCGATAACCTGCATGAGAAGCCGCGATAACCTGCATGAGAATCTGTGATAACCTGTATGAGAAGCCGCGATAACCTGCACGAGAAGACGCGATAACCTGCATGAGAAGGCGCGAGAACCTGCATGAGAATCTGTGATAACCTGCACTAGAAGACGCAATAACCTGCACGAGAAGCTGCGAGAACCTGCACGAGCAGCCGCGATAACCTGCACGAGAAGCCGCGAGAACCTGCATGAGAATCTGTGATAACCTGCATGAGAAGCCGCGATAACCTGCACGAGAAGACTCGATAACCTGCATGAGAAGCCACGAGAACCTGCATGAGAAGCTGCGATAACCTGCACGTGAAGCCGCGATAACCTGCACGAGAAGCCGCGAGAACCTGCATGAGAATCTGTGATAACCTGTATGAGAAGCCACGATAACCTGCACGAGAAGCCGCGAGAACCTGCACGAGAAGCCGCGAGAACCTGCATGAGAAGCCGCGAGAACCTGCATGAGAATCTGTGATAACCTGTATGAGAAGATGCGAGAACCTGCATGAGAAGACGCGATAACCTGCATGAGAAGCCGCAAGAACCTGCATGAGAATCTGTGATAACCTGCACGAGAAGACGCAATAACCTGCACGAGAAGCTGCGAGAACCTGCATGAGAAGCCGCGATAACCTGCACGAGAAGCCGCGAGAACCTGCATGAGAATCTGTGATAACCTGCATGAGAAGCCGCGATAACCTGCACGAGAAGACGCGATAACCTGCATGAGAAGCCACGAGAACCTGCATGAGAAGCTGCGATAACCTGCACGTGAAGCTGCGATAACCTGCACGAGAAGCCGCGATAACCTGCACGAGAAGCTGCTATAACCTGCACGAGAAGCCGCGATAACCTGCACGAGAAGCCGCGAGAACCTGCACGAGAAGCCGCGAGAACCTGCATGAGAAGCCGCGATAACCTGCATGAGAAGGCGCGATAACCTGCACGAGAAGCCGCGATAACCTGCACGAGAAGCCGCGATAACCTGCATGAGAAGCTGCTATAACCTGTATGAGAAGCCGCGATAACCTGCACGAGAAGCTGCTATAACCTGTATGAGAAGCCGCGATAACCTGCACGAGAAGCCGCGATAACCTGCATGAGAAGACGCAATAACCTGCATGAGAAGCCGCGATAACCTGCATGAGATGAGAAGATGCGCATCCGTTCTTAACCGTCCGTTGTCACGCGTCAATTCTTATCCATCCGTTTTTACCCGTCCATTCTTACTCGTCCGTTGTTACCCGTACATTCTCATGCGTCCATTCTCACCCATCCGCTCTTACGCGTCCGTCCTGGAAATGCTGTTGGATTTACATGGAGCAGACGCGGCGACTGTGAGTCACGTGCCTCAAAGGGCAGTGGATCTGTGAGGAGCACGGGGAAGCTTGTGGTCTTGTCTGCCTCACCTGCACGTGCTACACATCTGTACTAATCTGCTGCAGATTACGGTTTATAATTGCCGGACACACTATCTCCCTCCAACTGTGATTTTATGCAGTTTATTTACATAAAAAACATATCACGAAAAAAACATGCAAGATATCAAAAGAAAAACAATAGATATGTCTCACCAGAAGATGACGTTGCTGCAGCTAGAGCTAGTGGTGGTGCGCATGCCGACTACCTGGCATCCCGACACCTGAGGCGGCTTATATTACACTGAGGTAAAGTGGTAGGAAAGGAAGATGGAAGGCCGGCGTGGAGCTGGGACAGGCGAGGAACAACAGCACATGGAAAAATATCATCAACCGCTTCATACAAGACCATCAAAGGAGGATACATACCGGATAAACAACTAGAGAAGCAATCTGATACAATAAAAAGGCCTTTCCTCGATCTGCAGGATCACATCTGGGAGGCGCCTGTTGTATCTTATAACACTCAGACTTCATCTAACAAGAGTAGACTTAAATTTCTCTCACCCAGAATTCATCCAACAAGGGTAGACTTAACCATCTACTGCTCGATCTGGTCTACGGATGGCCCAGGTCTCAGGACTTTGGTATCTTCTTGTCCTGAATTATCGTGATTGTCATGAATAGGGGGAAGGAGTGGAAGTTACACCCCTCCTTTCCACCAGACAGAGCACGTGACTCGCTCTCTAGCGCCCCTCTTATAGTCAGGCCAATTATGGAATTGCCCGACAATAAGCAAGGAGAGCAAGGAGGCCGCTATTCTACTATGCCGATGATTGAAGGGTTCCCGGTGAGAGTAAGGTATATATTCCCCCAACTCCTGCGGCAGAATATATCTAATCCGCCCCTGATCTCACGGGTCGCCCCACAATGATCCTTGGCATAAACTCGCTGCCACCAATCGATTACGATAACTATTACGCCGAGCACACAGACGTGGAATTCAGGATCGAGATAACAGAACAGCCCAAGATTAAATTATATACTTTAATCGCCCTAATGGCACACTAGAAACTATAATATATACAATATGGAATTTACAGAATATATATATATATATATATATATATATATATATATATATATATATATAGGCCAGAATACATTTACAGGTAAGTTATGGATCACAAGCAGGTATACAGATGTATCAATTACCTTATTCCCTAGCAGACACAGGGGGGCGTTGTGTGACCACACGGTTCCTGGATCTTCCCCCACGTGCACCACACGAGATCACCCGAAGAAGAACACCCAAAAAATGTCCGTACTGTGTTTATCAAACTGGCTACAATCCATGTCCCCTCCCCCTGGTGACCTCGCTGGGCTGGCCTTCTACCTATTCAGGGAAAGTATGGATTTCAGTTTTTGTTCATAGCTCTGCCCCTGAGCCTCTCACACAGAGGATATGAGCCTCATTTTTATGGTTGTGAATTGATCTCCGTTTTGATAGAAAATATGAGAGTCCTGCGGCTTCCTGTGGCCAGTTATTAATTTTTGAGGGCTACGCACATCATACAGATTTGCCGAAATATGTGTTACATGCGTATGACCCTCAGGAATATGAAAATGTGCCTGTCTTGTCTGTGGGGGCGATGTAGTCCCCAATATCGAAACTCTACTCCGAATCGTCTGGGGGAGACCTTTGAAGTTAGGTTATAAACCTGGAGCTCCCCTCCCACCTCCCGTGTAGGACAATTCACTCCGCAGGGGGTGTGCTGGATCAAGGCCTGGCCTAATTGGATTTTGACACCTTGAGTTTTACATTTGTTGGGTCTCCAAGCACCAGGAAGGGAGGGGGGTGACATCATGGTGTAGCTGACTGACAGGAATAGCTGTCATAACTCTCATCGTCATCTAGCATAATCCTCACAGTGATATATAGAATTTAATGGTATCTCTTATTTTAGAAGCCGGTATATAAGCGCCCGGCCTTACAGCCCCCACATGTGAATGAGTCTGAGCGTCGGTACAATGCACAGTCCCTGATGAGAGCGGTGAGTCCCGGCGGTCAGAGCCCCACATCTCACATTGATTTCCTACCTTGTGTCATTAATATTAATACTTGTGCTAGTATGGTAACCATCTTCACTGCACATTGTATATTCGCATCATGATATGATAATATTGGATTTCTGACTCTGCAGCAGGAAGGAATTTCCAGAGAAGTTACAATAAGAGACAGCGTTATATAGTTTGTTAGGATAAGTGTGGTAGAATTAGTGCAGCCATCAAGAACGAAATCTAGTAACCCATAAATCCCCTCCACACTGGATAAGAAATCACTGAGTTATCGGGGACAGAGGAAAGTTCACATTATTAAAGTCTCATTGGTTTATTCATAGGGAGTTATGTGGGAAGCAGAAATCTAATAGTGCATCTAAAGGGTTAAAGCTCGACTAAACCAATTAAGAATATAAAAAATATTGTGACTTGGATACCAGAAGGGAAGAGCTTGGAATCGCCATCTGGCAGATCTCGGGGTTTGAATCACCGCCTGGCAGATCCCAGGGTTGGAATCGCCATATGCCAGGTCCCCTGGTTGGAATTGCCGCCTGGCAGGTCCCGGGGTTGGAATCGCCACCTGGTAGGTCCCAGGGTTGGAATCGCCACCTGGCAGGTCCCGGGGTTGGAATTGCCACCTGGTAGGTCCCAGGGTTGGAATTGCCACCTGGTAGGTCCTTGGGTTGGAATCGCCACCTGGTGGGTCCCGGGGTTGGAATCGCCGCCTGGCAGGTCCCGGGGTTGGACTCTCCGCCAGACAAATCCTGGGGTTGAAATCGCCGCCTGGCAGGTCCCGGGGTTGGAATCGCCGCCTGGCAGGTCCCGGGGTTGGACTCGCCGCCTGACAGGTCCCGGGGTTGGACTCACCACCTGACAGGACCCGGGGTTGGAATCGCCGCCTGGCAGGTCCCAGGGTTGGAATCGCTGCCTGACAAGTACCGGGGTTGGAATCACCGCCTGGCAGGTCCTAGGGTTGAAATCGCCGCCTGATAGGTCCCGGGGTTGAAATCGCCGCCTGATAGGTCCCGGGGTTGGAATCGCCACCTGGCAGGTCCCGGGGTTGGAATTGCCGCCTGGCAGGTTCCGGGGTTGTAATTGTCGCCTGGCAGGTCTCGGGGTTGGACTCGCTGCCTGGTAGGTCCCGGGGTTGTAATTGCCACATCGCAGGTCCCAGGGTTGTATTTGCTGCCTGACAGGTCCTGGGGTTGGAATTGCCGCCTGACAGGTCGCGGGGTTGGACTCGCAAAGCAGGAGCTGACGAGTTTCCGCTGCCGCCTCTTTGGCCTCAGCTCCACTTGCAAATAACACAGACGAGTGCAATCTGATAAAACATTGGATAACACTCGCTCCAGTGTAACACTATGGGGCAGGGTCCATCTGCTATTCATGCTGTGATTGACAGCGAGTCCTGCTTCACTTGCTCCCATAAAAGTCTATGGCATGTGTGACACATCTCACTGCACATGGATGTCATCAGTCCAATATACGCACAGACAGTGGAGAAGATGGAGAAAGTGCTCTCCACCTCTTCTCCGCACCTGTGATCCGGTTGTAAGATCGCAGAAGAGCCTGAGCCGATCATCATTAGCCAATTGCATTTATTGCGTATCGCGTCCGATGTGCAAGTGGAATTGAGGTCTGATGGTACACATAGACCGTCATGTGGCCTTTCCGTCCTCACTGTTAGTCCCCGCATTGTCTCCTAATCCATATGGAGACCTGTCTCAGGGTAGGGGCCCCAGAAGGAGAAATGCATATAGAAAGCAGAGGGCCCCATATCAAAACCCGAGGGTCATATTTAAATCTTTGTTTTATGAAATATTATTTGAGAAGAAATCAGAACTGTTATAAGGATGTGAGACCGTTATCAGGAAAAAAAGAGACATCCAGTAAAAGTCATAATTCAGGAAACTCCGAAGTTACAAGGCCAGGACCATGACAAAGGTGAGCCACACAGAACACCTGGAGATATTGCCGGTGACATTGGTAAGGACTGGGACCAGAAGAGAATTGTACAAGACCTGGAGATACCGCCAGTGACATTGGTAAGGACTGGGACCAGAAGAGAGCTGTAGAAGACCTGGAGATACCGCCAGTGACATTGATAAGGACTGGGACCAAAGGAAAATTGTACAAGACCTCGAGATACCGACGGTGACATTGGTAAGGACTGGGACCAGAAGAGAATTGTACAAGACCTAGAGATACCGCCGGTGACATTGATAAGGACTGGGACCAGAAGAAAGCTGTAGAAGACCTGGAGATACCGACGGTGACATTGGTAAGGACTGGGACCAGAAGAGAATTGTACAAGACCTAGAGATACCGCCGGTGACATTGATAAGGACTGGGACCAGAAGAAAGCTGTAGAAGACCTGGAGATACCGCCAGTGACATTAATAAGGACTGGGACCAGAAGAGAGCTATAGAAGACCTGGAGATACCGCCAGTGATATTGGTAAGGGATGGGACCAGAAGAGAGCTGTAGAAGACCTGGAGATACTGCCAGTGACATTAATAAGGACTGGGACCAGAAGAAAGCTGTAGAAGACCTGGAGATACCGTCAGTGACATTGGTAAGGACTGGGACCAGAAGAGAGCTGTTGAAGACCTGGAGATACCGCCAGTGACATTGGTAAGGACTGGGACCAAAAGAAAATTGTACAAGACTTTGAGATACCGACGGTGACATTGGTAAGGACTAGGACCAGAAGAGAATTGTACAAGACCTAGAGATACCGCCGGTGACATTGATAAGGACAGGGACCAGAAGAGAGCTATAGAAGACCTGGAGATACCGCCAGTGATATTGGTAAGGGATGGGACCAGAAGAGAGGTGTAGAAGACCGAGAGATACCGCCGGTGACATTGATAAGGACTGGGACCATAAGACAATCAGACCACAGCGACAAACCAAAGGATGAACCCGAAACAGAGACATGACCAGAACTGATGGGAAAGGAAAAGGCAAGAATCTGGAGTCCACATTGGGTAAGCATGCCACGTTTTTTGACCACGTCACAGATTTGTGTCCCAACCAATAAATGGTTATTGACAAGCCATCAAGTTATGTCCATCAAGAAACTTCCAAAAGGACATATGTTTCCCCCCAGGAGCCATTTACACAAGAAGAAAATCACAAACGCAAATGGCTTTTCCCAAAAGAAAGAAGATTCTCTTCCCCGGAGACCGATCCATGAGGGCCGGAGCCTCGAGGTGTTCTCCGGCAGTAATTGCCTCCGTGTGCTATGAATCCGAGCTCTGCAATGTAGATCAGTTCTTTTCGAGCTGCTGGTCACGAGAATGACATTAAACAATGTAACAATGAAACGCAGAAAGCAATATTCACAAAACATCGACACGAAATCTAAATTACACAAAGCGATCCACCAATGAGCTAAAGAGCCATAAGCAGCGGCAAGACCCCATCCAGCAGCCAATTTTAAAAATTGATTGCGGCAGTGCAGCCGGGGAAATCAATGCAGAATAATGTTGCTTGGCAGCTGTAAAAAGTAACAGCAGCGACTTACACAAGTTTCTAACTAATGAAAAGAAATTACTTTCTCCAACACTGCAGCAACTACCAAACCGGAGTGAAAACTACAAATTGTGACAGAGGATTAAAGAGAACTCCGCCAGAAATCAATACCTTACATGAAGAAATGAATTTAATGAGAGCGGCATTAGAAGAGTGGGCTAATATAGATTGAATAAGGGCAGAATTAGGCGCCGGCAGGTGACGTGTACAATAAGCTGATTACATGGTGAACTACACTCCTGGTGCTGGAATTTACGAGCCTGGAAACCGGTAGCACAAATTAAATTAGGAGTTCAGACAAAGGCTATTACACCAAGGCAATTATTTCTACAGCTTAATTAGTAGAATCCATCGCGTCCATCAAGGGGAAGAACATACAGTATAAGTAAGAAGAATAAGATCTATTACAGCCTGCGAAAAAAAAATCTACAGTCTACAAAGGCGCCAAAAGCCCCAAAGCGCAACCTGAATGTTTCCAGAGCTCGGGGGCTAAACATTACTGCCACAAAATCCAGACACTCCAAAGTCACTGCCGCAAAATCCAGACACTCCAAAGTCACTGCCACAAAATCCAGACACTCCAAAGTCACTGCCGCAAAATCCAGACACTCCAAAGTCATGCCGCAAAATCCAGACACTCCAAAGTCACTGCCGCAAAATCCAGACACTCCAAAGTCACTGCCACAAAATCCAGACACTCCAAAGTCACTGCCACAAAATCCTGACACTCCAAAGTCACTGCCGCTAAATCCAGACGCACCAAAGTCACTGCCGCTAAATCCAGACGCACCAAAGTCACTGCCGCTAAATCCAGACGCACCAAAGTCACCGCCGCAAAATCGAGACGCACCAAAAAGTTACCGCTGCAAAATCCAGATGCACGAAAAGTCACCGCCGCAAAATCCAGACGCTTCAAAGTCACCGCCACAAAATCCAGATGCACCAAAGTCACCGCTGCAAAATCGAGACGCACCTGTACCGCCCCAGCGTCAGCAACCAAGACTGCTTGGATCCGGATCCGCGGTGGCTCGAGAAGTCTCCGGACCCGGGAGGGGTTGCGTAGTCACTCGAAATAAAAGAGGGGTATTTACAGGGGGGTTTTGAGTTTAGAGTTCGTAACGCCACCCACGGTGTGTGGTAAGGTGGAATACCACCGTTGCTGTTGGGAGCGCCCGGTGGCGATGGGATGGCAGCTAGGTAATTAACCCCTCCGTGGGTAGGGGGAGAAATGCCCCGGGGCTCCATGATGGCTAAGTGGGGATACCGTTAGAGAGAAAAGGGGCACTGCGCCCTCACTCAGTCCAATAACGCTGACACTGACAACTTGTAAAGCAAAATTCTGAGCACCGCTACAGCAGGGAGGGAGCACGTCTGGATCCCGTGCCGGATGGTGTTGCTTGTTAGCCTGTGACCTTTTCCTTGGCACCTTCTTTGCTATTTGGCCCCTATAGTATAGAACTAGTCGTGTCCCGCTCACCCGTATGGCTAACTGAGTGAGCTTGCTCTCAGGCTTCACGCTTTGGATTTGCTGGACTGTGCATTGGGAAAGTCCTATCCCCTTCGTTGCGCTATATCCCCGATTTCATAGCAGGTGGAGAACGAATCTTGAAGACTTCGTCCTCATCGGGTAAATTACCAGAACACTTGAAGCTACTTCCCGACCTTGGGTCCATGTACCCCCTCGTGCCCTGACCCCTGCCCGGAGATGGCTCAAGTCCGCCGGCTGCCCTCCTCGGCAGATCCGTGCCCCTTGACACAATCCCCTGCGACCGGGGTTCCAGCTCCTACCAGGCCCAGACCAACGTTTGCCACCAAGTAACTACAAGGAGCCCAGCTCCTGACCTCCTCCGACTGACTTGCGACTTCTCCTCACGAGAGTCACCACTCAACTGACTGCTCTTGACACTCCTGACCTTCCCTAACAAACCCCCAACTGGCGGCCCTATTCCCTTCAGGCTACCCATTGGTGTGTCTGGTGGGCGTGGTGCAGAGTGTTTCTAGGGTTTTAATTAGCTCGTTCTTAGCAACACCAAAGGCCAGGGACCCGTAACTAAGGAGGATTGGATACCGTGCAGAAGGACAGATTGCACGATACCCTGCGACGACCTGATAGGCCCGGGCGTCACACACCAAAGTCACCGCCGCAAAATCCAGACACACCAAAGTCACCGCCGCAAAAAGCTGAAAACTCAAAGCACGTGATAGAAATTAGCTTCAATGTAAAGGTGCCACAGGTGAAAGCATGAAATCATCTTCACGTCACTCCTCTTCCTAGAGATGGAAAATCTGGAAAGTAAAAGACAGGCTTTTATTTGCAAAGTTTGATGGATGAGAAAACTCTGGGAAAGTTCTAGATGGTAAAGACATCAATGACTCTGAAGGGAATGTGGGCTCCGAGAGGGACACGTTGTGTGAATCTGAGTCTGGGGTTCGTGTATTTTGTAATAATTGTTGACTGATTTTTTTTTTTAATCTTTTATTTAAAACAAAAAAAATATATAGAGATCTTTCAATTTTCCCCCTGGTCATGGGGGCTGTGAAATCTCCGCCCTCCGTGCGTCTGAAGACGCCGCTGAACTCTGCGGGTTTAATGTTTTTTTTCTATAGGCTTCTTTGTGGAGCCTGAAATGTTGTTACATTTTTAAAAGCAGAATCAAAGCTTTTCTGAAGTATTAAAGGGCATTAAATACCCAGATTCACATCCGCACCAAACATGGATCAAATATTGGGGAAAATGCATAAAAAATGCAGGAAACACGCAATAATTAAAGAAAAAGAAGATTGTTATTGCGCTCGTGGTGCGGACACCTGGAGAACACGGAAATTACACTACGTGTGAACACGGCCTCAGCGTTACATTTTTATTACATTTGTTATGTGTTTAATAGAGAAAAATAATCAATTACGCCAAGTTTTCTCGCCATTTATCGATCCCCATAAGTAATCTGATCCCTGTGTTGTTCGGGTCATTACAATTACAGAGACAACAAATAAGTCCATGTTATTTACTGGTTTGTGATGTTTATTATTTTTTTTAAAAAAAGCGCAATCAAAATTACATTCTATCCTTTTTAAATAACTATTAGGAATTTTAATAGAAGAAAAAAATATTTTATTTTCCCTCTAGAACACAGGACACAGAGACGCTGCTCTGTACAATGGATCTCTATGTCCAGTGTAATCTGCTGTGGAGTCAGAGGCCGCACTGCTCTGTACAATGGATCTCTATGTCCAGTGTAATCTGCTGTGGAGTCAGAGGCCGCACTGCTCTGTACAATGGATCTCTATGTCCAGTGTAATCTGCTGTGGAGTCAGAGGCCGCACTGCTCTGTACAATGGATCTCTATGTCCAGTGTAATCTGCTGTGGAGTCAGAGGCCGCAGCTTCAAGTACAGAAACTCTTCCCTCTGATTTCAGCAGAGCCTGTGGCTCCACAGCTACGGCAGCTGTAACATTTTTGAAAGCTGCTGGTTTGATTCCAGAGGGGGTGAAAACAAATTATATTTTTGTAATTTTTTTTCTCATTTCTTTATAGTAGTTTTATAGGAACAAAAGATTTTGACCTTTTCCTTCATCTACATAGAGATATAGAGAGATATATACAGTATCTCTATGTGGTTCAATGGTAAAGCTGCTCTCTATGGACCAAGAGCTCACAAGCTCATGAGTTCTAGTGTTGTCCGGAAAACCAGAGCAGATGAGAATTGAATTTATTCACAGGCCTGACAAGAGCAGAGAACAGCAGGACTGCGGGAGGGAGTCGGGATGGTCCCGCTGAATCTGAGACTGATGGGAGCTATGGCTGTAGATATGAGTTGTATAAGAAAAAGAACTTTCCTGCTGTAACATAAATCCCTATAGGCTCCTGCTGGCTGACAGTACGGATGGGGTATTATGCTGTGGGTAAAGGATAAACCTGGCGTCATCCACTTGTTGAAATGGAATGCTTGTGCCTTTTTGTTTAAAGTAATCTCATTAGATTCTGGTCATGTGAGTAGAGAAACCGACCACAAATAAAGGGTAAGTTGGTCGGCAAAGCCTGAAGGCTATAGAATAGATAGACACAAGGTTACGATCTCCAGACACCCGGGACGGACCAGAGGGGCTGAATGGAGTCAATGCATAATTCACTGTCAAATGGTAAATAACTTTTATAATAATATAAAAGGCAAGGTCCCAATATAGAGGGCAGAGCTGCTCACTAATATGTGAAGACGGGAGACTTGCTTGTCAGTATATGGTCGTGTCTGAATATTTGGTTCCAGGAGAAAGCTAGTGAATACTCAGATACTGCTGGTCTGATAGATGTGAATGCGGACTGGCTGGTGAAGTGGCGTAGCATATAGGACTGAGCGAGGCAGGTGCAATTGTGCGCACAGTGAAAATATACTGGACTGCGGATTGATCTAATGTTTGGTCCTGGTGTCCACGGGTGTAGAATCACTGATGGCGGTACACTTGGGTTTGGGGGAGCCACGGACGGTTTCTCTTCCTTAACAGTTAAATCCCAGTGGGCTCAGGGACCTCTGCTGATGTCATGCCCATGTGACCAGAAGGGGTGGAGCCTCCGGCAACATAGCTGATACCAGGAAGCAACATTGTTTTTTAAGTCTACGTGTTTATGGAGTTGTTTATAATAGAAGTGGGGTTCTGATTCTGGTTCCCAGATGGGGAGGTGCAGGGGGGGCAAAGCCCCTCTTGCATCATTATAGTGGACGGGAGCAAACATCACCACACCCAATAACCAAGCCGACCACTCCCACTAACCAAGCCGACCACTCCCACTAACCAAGCCGACCATGCCCACTAACCAAGCCAGTCACGCCCAAGGTCCTTCTAGCCACTGGGAGTTAGCCACAACCTCACAGCCTCCTAGGACCTCTAGCGCAGTGTGAAGGAGTGAGTGACGTCACAGGCTCGGCATTAAGGATGCCTGTGGGGGCCAAAAACATCCGACGCATTTCATCAGGGATTGTCCGTATACCACACTGACGATGCATGTGACCAGAGCAAAAAACTGCAGCTACGCTGCTCAACTATAGTGACCTGTGATGATGGCGTCCTCAGACCGGCGTATCGGGGGATCTGCTAATCTTACGTTTGGGGCATGGCGTGCAGGGGATCACATAAAAAACTGATGACATATTACTCTGAGATGTTACCAACAGAAATCATTGATTACAAATGTATTTCTAATGTGATTCCTCTAAGGGACAAGAAATCCACATGTGTCGTACCTGTGTGTCCACCAGTACGATGGGAAGCTTAAATAACAAATGGATTTATAGATTTAGAAAAAATGTAAGATTAAAAAGTAGTCGTAATAGAAGAAAAAACGATTTAAAGGGGGATTAATAGAAAATAATGTGTGTAATTATTAGATGAAATATTGTAATTATTATTAAAATAAATAGAATAGAATACATTTGCCTAATTAATGTGTTTATAACTTGTAAAATTAAAACATTAAATATTGAATTTCAGAAAACGCCCAAAGTAGATAATAGAGAAAAGCTAAAATTCATGATCGCATCAGGAGAGACCTTATATATATGATGATAAAAGTGGGGAGAGGTGGATGCTATATTTCTGGGGCTAAAACGCATAGAGCTCTATATCGTGGTGAAGACCCGCCGGGGCTAAAGGGACCAATAAGAAGATCCACTGAGTCTCCGCTCTGGACCCTCGCTTTATGGAGACCCCGCCCGTACAGGTAATTGGGAGAGGCTGAATGCCATAAAACAGGTTGCTTTGTATAATGTACTATCCATATCTCCACGATGACGTGATAATAGATGATCTTCAAAGCCTTCAAATGTTCTCCTGTTCTGGTGAATGGTTGCCTTTTTGTCCATCCCTCATATTGTTTATGGCATGGGCACTCGATGACCTAAATGCTCCCGAATCCTTACAGTCACCCAGAGGTGGACTCCATATCTGCACCTGGGTCCTGCAGGACACGGGACCACCTTCCTCCTTAACGGGTAAAGAACATTGATTGCGAATGTCTTCTAGACTGCAGGAAACTCGCACTACTCACAGAAAGTCAAGGATATTTGGCTTTTGGGTGAAATTTCAGGGTGATTTTAACATGACCTCTGACCTTTTCAGGTGACCTTAATGTAACCTTCTCTGCACTTCTGGATGCCCATATCCAACTGTTCAATATCACAGGACTTTGTGTACACCTTGCTGTTCACTAACCAGAACCTTATTGGCAAAATTCACAGCAGGTGTTTGATTTATGAATCACCCAATGCATTTCGGGATTCACATCGTCCTCCTCCTCCTCACGCTGTTCACATTCTGACATCATGAGTCCAAGATGACACTAACAATTCATCAGCAGGACCACGGCATTGCGAGGCTTCAAGCAGAATGTTGTCAAACGCAAGTGGCTACTGAGGTTACAGTGTCACAGAGTGTCACCAGCAGGTTGTACAGAGACACCGAGAGACTGGAAGAGTCACAGAAAGCCAGAGAAGTGGCCACTGAGCTTAGAGCATCACAGAGTGTCACCAGCAGGTTATACAGAGACACAGAGAGACTGAAAGAGTCACAGAAAGGCAGAGAAGTGGCCACTGAACTTAGAGCATCACAGAGTGTCACCAGCAGGTTATACAGAGACACAGAGAGACTGGAAGAGTCTCAGAAAGGCAGAGAAGTGGCCACTGACCTTAGAGCATCACAGAGTGTCACCAGAAGGTTATACAGAGACACCGAGAGACTGGAAGAGTCACAGAAAGGCAGAGAAGTGGCCACTGAGCTTAGAGCATCACAGAGTGTCACCAGCAGGTTGTACAAAGACACATAGACTGGAAGAGTCACAGAAAGGCAGAGAAGTGGCCACTGACCTTAGAGCATCACAGAGTGTCACCAGCAGGTTATACAGAGACACCGAGAGACTGGAAGAGTCACAGAAAGCCAGAGAAGTGGCCACTGAGCTTAGAGCATCACAGAGTGTCACCAGCAGGCTGTACAGAGACACCGAGAGACTGGAAGAGTCACAGAAAGGCAGAGAAGTGGCCACTGAGCTTAGAGCATCACAGAGTGTCATTAGGCTGTACAGAGACACCGAGAGACTGGAAGAGTCACAGAAAGGCAGAGAAGTGGACATCTTTGGGCCACATTCCACACTGTGAACAATGCCCTGCGGAGCCAGACTACGAATGCCATACAACTACAGGCACACTTAAATGAGGTGAGAGGTGCTCAAGTGTCATATTAGACCATGCAAAACCATTTCCATCACTGTGGTCTGCGTGCTATACAACCTGCAGCGGTACCTGAGCACTCCACCAGGCACAGGCATCATCTATGCTGGATGAAGGGCTAGTGGCCTCAGTGATGGTCACTGATCAATGTCGATTGATGGTGAGCAGAAATAATGGGCGTCGATGATGCTGGAAACGTCACTAAAGGCCGCTTTACACACTGCGATATCGGTACCGATATCGCTAGTGTGGGTACCCGCCTCCAACTGTTGTGCGACACGGGCAAATCGCTGCCCGTGCCGCACAACATCGCCCAGACCCATCACACGTACTTACCTGCCCGGCGACGTTGGTGTGACCGGTGAACCGCCTCCTTTTTAAGGGGGCGGTTCGTTCAGCATCACAGCGACGTCACAGCTGCGTCACTGAACCGCCGCCCAATAGAAGCGGAGGGGCGGAGATGAGCGCGATGTAACATCCCGCCCACCTCCTTCCTTCCGCATAGCGGCCGGGAGGCAGGTAAGGAGAGGATCCTCGTTCCTGCAGTGTCACACGGAGCGATGTGTGCTGCTGCAGTAACGATATTTGAGAATGGACCCCCATGTCACGACGTTTTTGCGACGATGCAAAATTGCTCATAGGTGTCACACGCAACGGCATCACTAATGCGGCCGGATGTGCGTCACCAATTCCGTGACCCCAACGACTCCGCATTAGCGATATCGTAGCGTGTAAAGCCCCCTGTGAGGCAAATCCCGGGATATGAAGCTGAATTATGACTTCCAGTCATAATCGCTCATCACTCCCTGGCAGTGCCCCCCTCCCTTCTTGTTCTCAATGTCCAGCATCTGTGAAGGTGTTACACCTCCATGGCCATCTCCTGTGATATGGAGATGAGATGATGTGGGAACAATGGACACAGGATGACTCCCTGCCGTGACCCGGTGGTAGGAGCTGCTATCTCATTAGCAAGCTTGGAAGTATCCAGACAGAACGACTCCAGTAAAAAATGGTTCATATCTCGCAAGCCATATTTCCGATAAATATGGCAACCATAAAAATGGTGTCTCCGCATGCGGACGATGCTGGCACACCCTTTTTATGGGAGCGGGAGCTTGGGAAATACCCCAGGCGTGATATCAGCCAATGTGGAACTAGTAGACGAGTCATGAGTCCTCTCATTCTGTAGCTAAATTCATAACTGTCACAATGAGAGCATTGGCGTCCGCCTACGACGCTCCCAGGCCAAGTTATGGCCATATTCCATGTTGTGGATTGTCCATAACTCCAGCCAGGGGTGGAGCAGTGCTCCCTCTGAGGTCACTAAGGTAGGAGGGGACCTGGATTTGCCCAGGTTGATAACCCTACTTCGGCCATTTTCCAGGGTTCTTTCGCTGGGGGTCACGTGCAGGAAACATCTGTGGGAGTTCCTAGAAACCTGGTCTACAGCGCCCCCCTGTGGCCAGACGCACAAGGTAACTGATTGAATTGCATACCTGTTTGTAAACCATGCTTTATATGTAACTGTACTCTGACATATGTATATTCTGTAGATTCCCTATTGTATATATTGTAGTTTCTAGTGTGGCTTTAGGCTGATTAAATTATATAATTAATCTTGGGCTGTTCTGTTATCTCGATCTTGAATCCCACGTCTGTGTGTTCGGCTAATAGTTACCGTGAAGCGGTTGGTGGCAGCGAGTTGTGCCAAGGATTATTGTGGGGAGGCCAGTGAGATTCGGGGAGGTTTTATATATTCCGCCCGCGGAGGTCGGGGGAATATATACCCTACTCTCACCGGGGACCCTTCAATAATTGGCATAAGTAGTATAGCGGCCTCCTTGCTTATTGTCGGGCAATTCCATAATTGGCCTGACTATAAGAGGGGCGCTAGAGAGCGCGTCACGTGCTCTGTCTGTCGGTCGGGAGGTATAAAGGAGGGGTGACCCCCACTTGTTACCCCCCGATTGTGACGTACTGGTAGCCAGCGCGGGGGATTTCTGAGTGACCCCCCCGGTGGTTCGTGACATATTGGTGGCATAGCGGTGGGATCGAGATAATAGTGTGTGTGAGTGTGAGACCCATACTCCCAGACACTGAAGACTGCCTGCAGCAGCTGTGGCTGCTGGGGTCTTCAGACTAGCTCAACACTAGAGTGTCAGAGTGCAGATACTGTAAGGTGTGTGGGTGCATCAGGTGGCAGTTCTGTGTCAGTGACCAAAGTCTGCAAGAATGGCTGATGGCACCAGGAGCAAAGCCAAAGGAAGGGCCGATGCTCAGGCCAGAGACGATGAGGAGGTTGTCCACGAGCCCTCCAAGAGCCCGACGCCAGAGAACAGCTCTGCAGAGGACATTGCACAACCTGGCACTGCTGGACAAGATGAGGAGGAGCTCGCCCAAGGGTCCTCAACGAGCCAGATGCCAGCCCTCCGCTCTGCAATGGACAGTGAATCACCTGGCTCTGCAGCGTGCCGCAGATCACCACTTGCCAATCCCTCCGGCCTGAGAGGTGCAGAGGCTCTCCTTCAAGCTGCCTTGGCCAGGCTTATGGCTGGAGACCGGGATACCTACGAGATACTCATGGCCGAGCGTGGGCGACAGGCAGCGCGTGACGCTGAGGCTGCGGAGCGGCAAGCAGCGCGTGACGCTGAGGCTGCGGAACGGCAAGCAGCGCGTGAGGCTGCGGAGCGGCAGGCAGCGCGTGAAGAGCGAGAGCGAGAGCGACAGGCAGACCGTGACTACCAGCTGCAGCTAGCTCAGCTCCGGCCCTCATCAGCCACATGTGACCTTCAAAACACCAAACTTCCAAAGGTCCGTGTTGAGGACTTCCCAGTGCTGGAGAAGGATGGAGACTTGGACTCTTTCCTGACTGCTTTTGAACGGACTTGCTTGCAGCACCATCTGGACAAGGATCAGTGGGCCAAATACCTGACCCCCCGTCTAAGGGGTAAGGCCCTGGATATCCTTGGGGACTTGCCTGCTGAGGCAGATCAGGGCTACGACACCATCAAGCGGGCCCTGATCCAACAGTACAACCTCACTCCAGAGTCCTACCGCAAGAAGTTCCGGACCCTGCAAAAGGGACCAAAGGACTCCTGGGCTGACCATCGGCGGGCACTTGCCCGAGCTGCCGACCACTGGACCCAAGGCCTGCAGCTTTCCACCGGACCGGAGATCCTGGACTTGTTCATCACGGAGCAACTCTTGTGGAACTGCCCTGAGGATCTCCGCCAGTTCATCCGAGACCAGAAGCCAAAGGGGTCCACGGCTACAGCTGCCCTGGCCGATGACTACACCAACAATCGGGCTCCTGAGGCCAGGAGAGCAGCCACCAGCAGCACCTGGAGAGGGGGTAAGATGAATTCTGCGACTGCCCCACCTGCCCCTAGACTGCAGGGGGTGTCCCCCTCAACTCCCCTCTCCAGGCCCGTGGCAGAGCCAAGACGGTGCCACCAGTGCAACCTACCTGGACACTTCAAGGCCATGTGCCCTCAGCGTCCCAAGGCCCCGGCTCCGTCCCCGTCCCAAGGGCCGCCCAAGGTGTATTGTGTGGGTGGGGGTGGTGGTAGGTCCCTGGACAGCTTCCAACCTGTCACCGTCGGCCGGTCTGTGACCATGGGACTGCAAGACAGCGCCTCGGAGGTGACTCTGGTGCGGCCTGAGATGGTGTCCCCCCAAGACTTGATCCCTGGAAAAACCCTCGCTGTCTCCGGGATTGGAGGCATTGACCCGGCGCTGCCTGTTGCTGACATTTATGTGGACTGGGGCGCAGGGCGAGGGGTGAGGGAGGTGGGGGTAACTGATCGGATCCCTGCAAACGTGCTACTTGGGACAGATTTGGGGCAGATAACCTCCCAGTTTGGGCCCCCCCCAAGGGCTGAACCTTCAGCCCGTACTGACATGACTCCTAACAATGTTAATGTGTTATCTATGAATGATGTAAGGGAGGAGGGAGTGAACTCTGATATTTCTGCTTGCATAGACACCATAGACACACACTCAGCTGCAGCTGTGACAGGGGAGGGGGTCAGAGAAAGGTGTGACAATGCCTCTACAAGTAACCAGCCTGTGAGCTGGGATCTGTTGCCCTCTGCAGGGATAAGCAGAGAGCAGGGTGCTGCAGGGGGGGGACCAGTGTGTGGGGTGGGGGCTACCACAGCAAATGTGGGGTCCCCAGAGATTTCACAGCGGGGTTCTGTTGCTGCAGGAGGGGAACAGGCAGGTGAGATTGGGGCCGGTCCAGGAGCGGAAGTGCTCCCAGGTAAGATCTCGGTGCATGGTTCCCCCACAACCGGGGTGTCAGGAAGCCAGGTAGGTCTGCCTGAACCGGCGACTTGGTCAGGAACGGAGGAGGAGCAGGCACGACCCACGGTCGCAGCGGCTGTGGCCGCTGTCACCCGCAGTGGGAGTGCTGGAAGCCAAGGGGCCTCCCGGAGGTCCGATAGCTCTTCCCCTTCTGACCAAGTGGCAGCCGAGTCAGGTGGAGGCCAGGACACAGGTCCCGGGGTACTGACCGAAGATGTGACAGTCTCGTCGATTCTGGCCACATCTAGTCGGGTTTCAGGCAGCGTTAGAAGCTGACGACAGCCTGAAAGCTCTTAAGGAGCAGGCGGCACAGCCTCCCTCGGACTCGGACCCGGAGCGAGTGGTCTGGGACCAAGGACGGCTGTACCGGGCCACGGTCCAGCAGGGTTCACCGGAGGCGTGGCCCAGGGACCGACAGTTGGTGGTACCCTATCCGTTCCGGACGGAGTTGTTGCGGATCGCACATGAGATTCCGATGGCCGGACACCTAGGGATCGCTAAGACCAAGGCCAGGTTAAACCAGCATTTCTACTGGCCAAAAATGGGGGCCGATGTGGCTGCCTACTGCCGTTCGTGTGAAACCTGTCAGAGAGTGGGGAAGGCGGGGCCACACCCCAAAGCCCCACTGGTATCTCTGCCCATCATCGATGAGCCTTTCAGGAGGGTGGCTGTGGATCTGGTCGGCCCGCTGGCCATCCCCAGCAGCTCCGGGAAACGCTTCATACTGACGGTAGTGGACTATGCCACCCGGTACCCAGAAGCAGTGGCCTTGTCGTCCATTCGGGCTGACAAGGTGGCCACCGCATTGCTGGAGATTTTCTCCCGAGTGGGTTTTCCCCAGGAAATGCTCACTGACCGGGGGACCCAATTCATGTCCCAGCTGATGGAGGCCCTCTGTAAGCAAGTCCAGGTGCGACATCTGGTGGCCAGCCCGTACCATCCACAGACTAATGGCCTGTGCGAGCGGTTCAATGGCACCTTAAAGCAGATGCTTAAGATGTTGGTCGACTCCCATGGGCGTGACTGGGAGCGGTATCTCCCACACCTGTTATTTGCTTACCGGGAGGTTCCACAGGCCTCAACAGGATTCTCACCGTTTGAGCTCCTGTATGGGCGACGTGTGCGGGGCCCCCTGGCTCTGGTGAAAGAGGCTTGGGAAGGGGATTTGGCCACCCCTGGAGTGTCGGTTATCGAGTATGTCATGCGCTTCCGGGACAAAATGCAGGCCTTGACGCAACTGGTACACGACAATATGGCTCAAGCCCAGGCCGATCAGAAGCGTTGGTACGACCAGAACGCTTGTGAGAGGACCTACCAAGTGGGTCAAGAGGTGTGGGTACTGGTCCCCGTACCACAGGACAAGCTTCAGGCAGCCTGGGAAGGCCCATACCTCGTGTACCAGCAGCTCAACCCTGTAACGTACCTGGTCACCCTGGACCCTGCCCGTGGAAGGCGGAAGCCCTTCCATGTGAACATGATGAAGGCACATCATGAGCGGGAGGCATGTGCGCTCCCCGTGTGCAACCTGCCCGAGGAGGGAGAAGCGGAGACCCTCTTGGATATGCTAGCCCAGGTTAGGGCAGGCGGATCCATTGAGGATGTGGAGGTTGGCCACCAGCTCTTGGAGGACCAACGGTCCCAGCTGTGGGCCACCCTACACCCCTTCCGGGGGTTGTTTACCAACCAGCCCGGAAGGACTAACTTGGCTGTCCATCACGTGGACACTGGGGATCATCCCCCGATCAGGCGTTCAGCATATCGGGTCTCCCTGGAGGTGCAGCAACACATGCGCCAGGAGATTGACGAGATGCTGAAGCTGGGGGTGATCCAGGCATCCAACAGCGCTTGGGCCTCGCCTGTAGTCCTCGTCCCTAAGAAGGACCGAACCACTCGGTTCTGCGTGGACTACAGGGGGCTCAATGCTGTCACGGTCGCCGATTGTGTACCCAATGCCACGCATCGATGACCTGCTCGATCAGTTGGCCGGGGCTCAGTACCTGACCATCATGGACCTGAGCCGGGGATATTGGCAGATCCCCCTGACTCGCAAGGCCAGGAACGCTCTGCCTTTATTACCCCATTTGGACTATACGAGTCCACGGTGATGCCATTCGGGATGAGGAATGCCCCTGCCACTTTCCAGCGGATGGTCAACACCCTGCTCAAGGGACTTGAAGGGTACGCGGCCGCGTACCTGGATGACATTGCCGTCTTCAGTCCCACCTGGGAGGACCACCTAGAGCATCTAGCACAGGTGCTCAGGCGGATCCACCGGGCAGGTTTGACCATCAAGCCGGGAAAGTGTCAGCTGGCCATGAGCGAGGTCCAGTACCTCGGTCACCGGGTAGGCGGGAGAACACTGAAGCCCGAGCCTGAGAAAGTGGAGGCCATCGCATCCTGGCCCTCCCCCAGGACCAAGAAGCAGGTGATGTCCTTCTTGGGGACCGCCGGGTACTATAGGAGGTTTGTTCCACGCTATAGTAGCCTGGCAAAGCCCTTGACGGACCTCACCAAGAAGAAGCTGCCCTCTGCAGTCGATTGGACAATGGACTGCGAGACAGCCTTCCAGGCCCTAAAGGACGCCCTGTCCAGCCCGCCCGTGCTACAGGCAGCCGACTTCACGCGGCCGTTTGTAGTACAGACCGACGCCAGTGACTTCGGCCTCGGTGCGGTGCTCAGCCAGGTGGACTCTGCGAGCCAAGAGCACCCAGTCTTGTACCTGAGCAGGAAGCTGTTACCAAGGGAAGTGGCCTATTCCACGATGGAGAAGGAGTGCCTGGCCATAGTGTGGGCCCTGCAGCGTCTGCAACCCTATCTATACGGGCGCCACTTCATCGTGGAGACGGACCACAATCCCCTCAGCTGGTTGCACACCGTCTCTGGGACGAATGGGCGATTGTTGCGATGGAGCCTTGCGCTCCAGCAATACAACTTCACCATTCGCCACAAAAGGGGCCGTGACCACGGTAACGCAGACGGGCTGTCCCGACAAGGAGAGGTCGCGGACGGGCGCACGGGGGAACACCGGAGTGTGCTGCCCCCTAGCGCCCTCAAAAGGGGGGAGGTGTGAGGCAAATCCCGGGATATGAAGCTGAATTATGACTTCCAGTCATAATCGCTCATCACTCCCTGGCAGTGCCCCCCTCCCTTCTTGTTCTCAATGTCCAGCATCTGTGAAGGTGTTACACCTCCATGGCCATCTCCTGTGATATGGAGATGAGATGATGTGGGAACAATGGACACAGGATGACTCCCTGCCGTGACCCGGTGGTAGGAGCTGCTATCTCATTAGCAAGCTTGGAAGTATCCAGACAGAACGACTCCAGTAAAAAATGGTTCATATCTCGCAAGCCATATTTCCGATAAATATGGCAACCATAAAAATGGTGTCTCCGCATGCGGACGATGCTGGCACACCCTTTTTATGGGAGCGGGAGCTTGGGAAATACCCCAGGCGTGATATCAGCCAATGTGGAACTAGTAGACGAGTCATGAGTCCTCTCATTCTGTAGCTAAATTCATAACTGTCACAATGAGAGCATTGGCGTCCGCCTACGACGCTCCCAGGCCAAGTTATGGCCATATTCCATGTTGTGGATTGTCCATAACTCCAGCCAGGGGTGGAGCAGTGCTCCCTCTGAGGTCACTAAGGTAGGAGGGGACCTGGATTTGCCCAGGTTGATAACCCTACTTCGGCCATTTTCCAGGGTTCTTTCGCTGGGGGTCACGTGCAGGAAACATCTGTGGGAGTTCCTAGAAACCTGGTCTACAGCGCCCCCCTGTGGCCAGACGCACAAGGTAACTGATTGAATTGCATACCTATTTGTAAACCATGCTTTATCTGTAACTGTACTCTGACATATGTATATTCTGTAGATTCCCTATTGTATATATTGTAGTTTCTAGTGTGCTTTAGGCTGATTAAATTATATAATTAATCTTGGGCTGTTCTGTTATCTCGATCTTGAATCCCACGTCTGTGTGTTCGGCTAATAGTTACCGTGAAGCGGTTGGTGGCAGCGAGTTGTGCCAAGGATTATTGTGGGGAGGCCAGTGAGATTCGGGGAGGTTTTATATATTCCGCCCGCGGAGGTCGGGGGAATATATACCCTACTCTCACCGGGGACCCTTCAATAATCGGCATAAGTAGTATAGCGGCCTCCTTGCTTATTGTCGGGCAATTCCATAATTGGCCTGACTATAAGAGGGGCGCTAGAGAGCGCGTCACGTGCTCTGTCTGTCGGTCGGGAGGTATAAAGGAGGGGTGACCCCCACTTGTTACCCCCCGATTGTGACGTACTGGTAGCCAGCGCGGGGGATTTCTGAGTGACCCCCCCGGTGGTTCGTGACACCCCCTTAAGAGCACTGTGTGTCAGACGACTGTCACTAGACGAGCCTTTGGTGGTGGTGGTGTTACAGTGTGGGCCGGTGTGCCTAGTCTCTACAGAACGGCTCTACACAGTGTGACGGGTACAGTGACAGGCCGTAGTACTGGAATAACACCATTAGTCCAGTCATTGTGCCTCTGTAGGAACAACACTGGCCTAATTTCATCTTCATGGACAGCAATTCTCCAGCTCATCGAGGTCACATCATTAGCGAACGGCTACTGGAGACTGGGGAACCTCAAATGGAGCGGCCGACACTTTCACAAGATCTGAATCAATGGGATCAGCGGAGTCGCTGTGTAGAGGCCGTAACTCTGCACCCCAGAACCTCAACGACCTGAGGCCGCCCTTTGGGATGAGTGGGATGCTGCCTCCACAGACAATAACTCCACTGGTGACCAGCAGGAGGCGCCATTATCAGCTGGAATTGATGCTCAAGGACACAGGACAAGTTATTGACACTGACATTTTTTGGGGGTGGAGGGGTGTACCCAGCACTGGGGTTGGATTTTGTGTGAATAATGATGAGGAAATCCCCATTGCTGCTTCTGCTTAATGTCCGGCTTTCACAATAAAATATCACGTTAGCGGGAACTTTTTAAGTTTTTCATAAATTTCACCTGAAAGTCAAATATTCCGAACTGTTTGAGAGTAATGTCTAATGGACAATCATAACCCCCCAGGGAAATTGGGACACATCCGATGAGCCCCAGGGGCTGCTTTACTCTTTTTGTACATCGGTTGTCTCCTTTCTTTGACCAATATTTTTAATGACGGACTGTTCCATTGAAGGTGGGATGAAGAGAGTAAGCAGTGAGTAGAGGCTGGTCAGCAGTGAGTAGCGGCCGGTCAGCAGTGAGTAGCGGCCGGTCAGCAGTGAGTAGATGGCGGTCAGCAGTGAGTAGAGGCCGGTCAATAGTGAGTAGAGGCCGGTCTGCAGTGAGTAGAGGCCAGTCAGCAGTGAGTAGAGGCCGGTCAGCAGTGAGTAGAGGCCGGTCAGCAGTGAGTAGAGGCCGATCAGCAGTGAGTAGAGGCTGGTCAGCAGTGAGTAGATGGCGGTCAGCAGTGAGTAGAGGCCGGTCAGCAGTGAGTAGAGGCCGGTCAGCAGTGAGTAGATGCCGGTCAGCAGTGAGTAGATGCTGGTCAGTAGTGAGTAGAGGCCGGTCAGCAGTGAGTAGAGGCCGTTCAGTAGTGAGTAGAGGCCGGTCAGCAGTGAGTAGAGGCCGGTCAGCAGTGAGTAGAGGCCGGTCAGCAGTGAGTAGAGGCCGATCAGCAGTGAGTAGAGGCCAATCAGCAGTGAGTAGAGGCTGGTCAGCAGTGAGTAGATGGCGGTCAGCAGTGAGTAGAGGCCGGTCAGCAGTGAGTAGAGGCCGGTCAGCAGTGAGTAGATGCCGGTCAGCAGTGAGTAGATGCCGGTCAGTAGTGAGTAGAGGCCGGTCAGCAGTGAGTAGAGGCCGTTCAGTAGTGAGTAGAGGCCGGTCAGTAGTGAGTAGAGGCCGGTCAGCAGTGAGTAGATGCCGGTCAGCAGTGAGTAGAGGCCGGTCAGTAGTGAGTAGATGCCGGTCAGCAGTGAGTAGAGGCCGTTCAGTAGTGAGTAGAGGCCGGTCAGTAGTGAGTAGAGGCCGTTCAGCAGTGAGTAGAGGCCGGTCAGCAGTGAGTAGAGGCCGTTCAGCAGTGAGTAGAGGCCGGTCAGTAGTGAGTAGAGGCCGGTCAGCAGTGAGTAGATGCCGGTCAGCAGTGAGTAGAGGCCGGTCAGTAGTGAGTAGATGCCGGTCAGCAGTGAGTAGAGGCCGTTCAGTAGTGAGTAGAGGCCGGTCAGTAGTGAGTAGAGGCCGGTCAGCAGTGAGTAGAGGCCAGTCAGTAGTGAGTAGAGGCCGTTCAGCAGTGAGTAGAGGCCGGTCAGCAGTGAGTAGAGGCCGTTCAGCAGTGAGTAGAGGCCGGTCAGTAGTGAGTAGAGGCCGGTCAGCAGTGAGTAGAGGCCGGTCACCGTCCCGGTGATTTCCGCGTTGCGTTTGTACGGTCCGTGTTGGGCATCACGCGTGCTGCTGATGTCATGTCTGCAAATCTCGTCGCTTCCATTTATGTCTAGACAGGTAGAAAAAGTAACCCAAGGTCAGAGGCTGGAATTATTTTTTGCCATTGCACAAGAAAAAGTAAGTAGAGAAGAAAGATTTTAGGAGATTAGCGAAGAGTTGAGGAATTGCTACAGGAGGAGACAGGTAATCAGCCAAAGAAGGTAATTATCTTGTAATCCTTCAGCTTTGGGGACCTGCAGATACTTTCTAACACAATGTAGCTTATCAAGCAGCTCAACAGCTCCTCACACAAGGACATTTAACTCCTTTGAGCCTTTCCCTTCCCTGAATCCCTCCACATAAATACCCGGGAAGCGCTCGCCGCCTCTTTACTGCTTTTCTGCTGCTCTCTTTTTAATTTATTCCCTTTGTTTGCTTTTTTCTATTTGAGATCTGCGAATGTTCTCCAAAGTGTTTATAATGAAAAACAACTATTGCTCCATGCAACATTGGCCATAGGCAACATGCGCCGTCATGTGGAGTGCGGCCTGTAATTATACCGGGCAAGAGCCTCCACTCACCTCCTGTAATTATACCGGGAGGAGCCTCCACTCACCTCCTGTAATTATACCGGGCAGGAGCCTCCACTCACCTCCTGTAATTATACCGGGCAGGAGCCTCCACTCACCTCCTGTAATTATACCGGGCAAGAGCCTCCACTCACCTCCTGTAATTATACCGGGAGGAGCCTCCACTCACCTCCTGTAATTATACCGGGCAGGAGCCTCCACTCACCTCCTGTAATTATACCGGGCAGGAGCCTCCACTCACCTCCTGTGATTATACCGGGCAAGAGCCTCCACTCACCTCCTGTAATTATACCGGGCAGGAGCCTCCACTCACCTCCTGTAATTATACCGGGCAAGAGCCTCCACTCACCTCCTGTAATTATACCGGGCAGGAGCCTCCACTCACCTCCTGTGATTATACCGGGCAAGAGCCTCCACTCACCTCCTGTAATTATACCGGGCAGGAGCCTCCACTCACCTCCTGTAATTATACCGGGCAAGAGCCTCCACTCACCTCCTGTAATTATACCGGGCAGGAGCCTCCACTCACCTCCTGTAATTATACCGGGCAGGAGCCTCCACTCACCTCCTGTAATTATACCGGGCAGGAGCCTCCACTCACCTCCTGTAATTATACCGGGCAGGAGCCTCCACTCACCTCCTGTAATTATACCGGGCAGGAGCCTCCACTCACCTCCTGTAATTATACCGGGCAGGAGCCTCCACTCACCTCCTGTAATTATACCGGGCAGGAGCCTCCACTCACCTCCTGTGATTATACCGGGCAGGAGCCTCCACTCACCTCCTGTGATTATACCGGGCAGGAGCCTCCACTCACCTCCTGTAATTATACCGGGCAGGAGCCTCCACTCACCTCCTGTAATTATACCGGGCAGGAGCCTCCACTCACCTCCTGTAATTATACCGGGCAGGAGCCTCCACTCACCTCCTGTAATTATACCGGGCAGGAGCCTCCACTTACCTCCTGTAATTATACCGGGCAGGAGCCTCCACTCACCTCCTGTAATTATACCGGGCAGGAGCCTCCACTCACCTCCTGTAATTATACCGGGCAGGAGCCTCCACTCACCTCCTGTAATTATACCGGGCAGGAGCCTCCACTCACCTCCTGTAATTATACCGAGCAGGAGCCTCCACTCACCTCCTGTAATTATACCGGGCAGGAGCCTCCACTCACCTCCTGTAATTATACCGAGCAGGAGCCTCCACTCACCTCCTGTAATTATACCGGGCAGGAGCCTCCACTCACCTCCTGTAATTATACCGGGCAGGAGCCTCCACTCACCTCCTGTAATTATACCGGGCAGGAGCCTCCACTCACCTCCTGTAATTATACCGGGCAGGAGCCTCCACTCACCTCCTGTAATTATACCGAGCAGGAGCCTCCACTCACCTCCTGTGATTATACCGAGCAGGAGCCTCCACTCACCTCCTGTAATTATACCGAGCAGGAGCCTCCACTCACCTCCTGTAATTATACCGAGCAGGAGCCTCCACTCACCTCCTGTGATTATACCGAGCAGGAGCCTCCACTCACCTCCTGTGATTATACCGGGCAGGAGCCTCCACTCACCTCCTGTGATTATACCGGGCAGGAGCCTCCACTCACCTCCTGTGATTATACCGGGCAGGAGCCTCCACTCACCTCCTGTGATTATACCGGGCAGGAGCCTCCACTCACCTCCTGTAATTATACCGGGCAGGAGCCTCCACTCACCTCCTGTAATTATACCGGGCAGGAGCCTCCACTCACCTCCTGTAATTATACCGGGCAGGAGCCTCCACTCACCTCCTGTAATTATACCGGGCAGGAGCCTCCACTCACCTCCTGTAATTATACCGAGCAGGAGCCTCCACTCACCTCCTGTAATTATACCGAGCAGGAGCCTCCACTCACCTCCTGTAATTATACCGAGCAGGAGCCTCCACTCACCTCCTGTAATTATACCGGGCAGGAGCCTCCACTCACCTCATGTGATTATACCGGGCAGGAGCCTCCACTCACCTCATGTGATTATACCGGGCAGGAGCCTCCACTCACCTCCTGTAATTATACCGGGCAGGAGCCTCCACTCACCTCCTGTAATTATACCGGGCAGGAGCCTCCACTCACCTCCTGTAATTATACCGGGCAGGAGCCTCCACTCACCTCCTGTAATTATACCGGGCAGGAGCCTCCACTCACCTCCTGTAATTATACCGGGCAGGAGCCTCCACTCACCTCCTGTAATTATACCGGAAGGAGCCTCCACTCACCTCCTGTAATTATACCGGGCAGGAGCCTCCACTCACCTCCTGTAATTATACCGGGCAGGAGCCTCCACTCACCTCCTGCAATTATACTGGGCAGGAGCCTCCACTCACCTCCTGTAATTATACCGGGCAGGAGCCTCCACTGACCTCCTGTAATTATACCGGGCAGGAGCCTCCACTCACCTCCTGTAATTATACCGGGCAGGAGCCTCCACTCACCTCCTGTAATTATACCGGGCAGGAGCCTCCACTCACCTCCTGTAATTATACCGGGCAGGAGCCTCCACTCACCTCCTGTAATTATACCGGGCAGGAGCCTCCACTTACCTCCTGTAATTATACCGGGCAGGAGCCTCCACTCACCTCCTGTAATTATACCGGGCAGGAGCCTCCACTCACCTCCTGTAATTATACAATTATACCGGGCAGGAGCCTCCACTCACCTCCTGTAATTATACCGGGCAGGAGCCTCCACTCACCTCCTGTAATTATACCGAGCAGGAGCCTCCACTCACCTCCTGTAATTATACCGGGCAGGAGCCTCCACTCACCTCCTGTAATTATACCGAGCAGGAGCCTCCACTCACCTCCTGTAATTATACCGGGCAGGAGCCTCCACTCACCTCCTGTAATTATACCGGGCAGGAGCCTCCACTCACCTCCTGTAATTATACCGGGCAGGAGCCTCCACTCACCTCCTGTAATTATACCGGGCAGGAGCCTCCACTCACCTCCTGTAATTATACCGAGCAGGAGCCTCCACTCACCTCCTGTAATTATACCGAGCAGGAGCCTCCACTCACCTCCTGTCATTATACCGAGCAGGAGCCTCCACTCACCTCCTGTGATTATACCGAGCAGGAGCCTCCACTCACCTCCTGTGATTATACCGGGCAGGAGCCTCCACTCACCTCCTGTGATTATACCGGGCAGGAGCCTCCACTCACCTCCTGTGATTATACCGGGCAGGAGCCTCCACTCACCTCCTGTAATTATACCGGGCAGGAGCCTCCACTCACCTCCTGTAATTATACCGGGCAGGAGCCTCCACTCACCTAATGTAATTATACCGGGCAGGAGCCTCCACTCACCTCCTGTAATTATACCGAGCAGGAGCCTCCACTCACCTCCTGTAATTATACCGAGCAGGAGCCTCCACTCACCTCCTGTAATTATACCGAGCAGGAGCCTCCACTCACCTCCTGTAATTATACCGGGCAGGAGCCTCCACTCACCTCCTGTGATTATACCGGGCAGGAGCCTCCACTCACCTCCTGTGATTATACCGGGCAGGAGCCTCCACTCACCTCCTGTAATTATACCGGGCAGGAGCCTCCACTCACCTCCTGTAATTATACCGGGCAGGAGCCTCCACTCACCTCCTGTAATTATACCGGGCAGGAGCCTCCACTCACCTCCTGTAATTATACCGGGCAGGAGCCTCCACTCACCTCCTGTAATTATACCGGGAGGAGCCTCCACTCACCTCCTGTAATTATACCGGGCAGGAGCCTCCACTCACCTCCTGTAATTATACCGGGCAGGAGCCTCCACTCACCTCCTGTAATTATACCGGGCAGGAGCCTCCACTCACCTCCTGTAATTATACCGGGCAGGAGCCCTCCACTCACCTCCTGTAATTATACCGGGCAGGAGCCTCCACTCACCTCCTGTAATTATACCGGGCAGGAGCCTCCACTCACCTCCTGTGATTATACCGGGCAGGAGCCTCCACTCACCTCCTGTGATTATACCGGGCAGGAGCCTCCACTCACCTCCTGTGATTATACCGGGCAGGAGCCTCCACTCACCTCCTGTGATTATACCGGGCAGGAGCCTCCACTCACCTCCTGTAATTATACCGGGCAGGAGCCTCCACTCACCTCCTGTAATTATACCGGGCAGGAGCCTCCACTCACCTCCTGTGATTATATCGGGCAGGAGCCTCCACTCACCTCCTGTGATTATACCGGGCAGGAGCCTCCACTCACCTCCTGTAATTATACCGGGCAGGAGCCTCCACTCACCTCCTGTAATTATACCGGGCAGGAGCCTCCACTCACCTCCTGTAATTATACCAGGCAGGAGCCTCCACTCACCTCCTGTAATTATACCGGGCAGGAGCCTCCACTCACCTCCTGTAATTATACCGGGCAGGAGCCTCCACTCACCTCCTGTAATTATACCGGGCAGGAGCCTCCACTCCCCTCCTGTAATTATACCGGGCAGGAGCCTCCACTCACCTCCTGTAATTATACCGGGCAGGAGCCTCCACTCACCTCCTGTAATTATACCGGGCAGGAGCCTCCACTCACCTCCTGTAATTATACCGGGCAGGAGCCTCCACTCCCCTCCTGTAATTATACCGAGCAGGAGCCTCCACTCACCTCCTGTAATTATACCGGGGAGGAGCCTCCACTCCCCTCCTGTAATTATACCGGGCAGGAGCCTCCACTCCCCTCCTGTAATTATACCGGGAAGGAGCCTCCACTCACCTCCTGTAATTATACCGGGCAGGAGCCTCCACTCACCTCCTGTAATTATACCGGGCAGGAGCCTCCACTCACCTCCTGTAATTATACCGGGCAGGAGCCTCCACTCTCCTCCTGTAATTATACAGGGCAGGAACCTCCACTCCCCTCCTGTAATTATACCGGGCAGGAGCCTCCACTCACCTCCTGTAATTATACCGGGCAGGAGCCTCCACTCACCTCCTGTAATTATACCGGGCAGGAGCCTCCACTCACCTCCTGTAATTATACCGGGCAGGAGCCTCCACTCACCTCCTGTAATTATACCGGGCAGGAGCCTCCACTCACCTCCTGTAATTATACCGGCCTCCACTCTCCTCCTGTAATTATACCGGGCAGGAGCCTCCACTCACCTCCTGTGATTATACCGGGCAGGAGCCTCCACTAACCTCCTGTAATTATACCGGGCAGGAGCCTCCACTCACCTCCTGTAATTATACCGGGCAGGAGCCTCCACTCACCTCCTGTAATTATACCGGGCAGGAGCCTCCACTCACCTCCTGTAATTATACCGGGCAGGAGCCTCCACTCACCTCCTGTAATTATACCGGGCAGGAGCCTCCACTCACCTCCTGTAATTATACCGGGCAGGAGCCTCCACTCACCTCCTGTAATTATACCGGGCAGGAGCCTCCACTCACCTCCTGTAATTATACCGGGCAGGAGCCTCCACTCACCTCCTCACAGGCGTCTGCATGTTGAGTGACTGCAACAGAGGCTTAAAGGTTATTTATCAAAGAACAGGAACACGAGAATCACAAGAGCTTTATCTTTGTAATTATCAAGCCGCTCTTAGCAAATATCTGCTTCAAGCCAGGGGCGTGCATAGAAATCATGGGCCCCATCAGGGGCGTGCATAGAAATCATGGGCCCCATCAGGGGCGTGCATAGAAATTATGGGCCCCATCAGGGGCGTGCATAGAAATCATGGGCCCCATCAGGGGCGTGCATAGAAATCATGGGCCCCATCAGGGGCGTGCATAGAAATCATGGGCCCCATCAGGGGCGTCCATAGAAATCATGGGCCCCATCAGGGGCGTGCATAGAAATCATGGGCCCCATCAGGGGCGTGCATAGAAATCATGGGCCCCATCAGGGGCGTGCATAGAAATCATGGGCCCCATCAGGGGCGTGCATAGAAATTATGGGCCCCATCAGGGGCGTGCATAGAAATCATGGGCCCCATCAGGGGCGTGCATAGAAATCATGGGCCCCATCAGGGGCGTGTATAGAAATCATGGGCCCCATCAGGGGCGTGCATAGAAATCATGGGCCCCATCAGGGGCGTGCATAGAAATCATGGGCCTCATCAGGGGCGTGCATAGAAATCATGGGCCCATAGAGAATGCATGGTCTGCCACCATTGGTGGTACGCAAACACTTAGGGGTACTTTGCACGCTGCGACATCGCTAGCCTATGCTTGCGATAGTCCCCGCCCCCGTCGCAAATGCGATATCTTGTGATAGGTGCCGTAGTGAACATTATCGCTACGGCAGCTTCACACGCACATACCTGCCCTGCGACGTCGCTCTGGCCGGCGAACCACCTCCTTATTAAGGGGACGGGTCGTGCGGCGTCACAGCGACATCACACGGCAGGCGGCCAATAGAAGCGGAGGGGTGGAGATGAGCGGGACGTAACATCCCGCCCACCTTCTCCCTTCCGCATAGCCGGTGGAGGCAGGTAAGGAGATGTTCCTCGCTCCGCGGTGTCATACACAGTGATGTGCGCTGCCGCAGGAACGAGGAACAACATCGTATCTCCTATTGGTGCGACATTATGAAAATGACCGACGCTGCACAGATCACCCATTTTTCGATGCTTTTGCGATTGTTTATCGGCGCATCTAGGCTTTACACGTTGCGACGTCGTTACCGGCGTCGGATGTGTGTCACTTTCGATTTGACCCCGACGAGATCGCAGTAGCAATGTCGCAACATGCAAAGTACCCCTTAGAGCTGCAGCTCATCCGACACCCTGCACAGGACAGGCTCCGCACCAGCTCATCCCTGACACCCTGCACAGGACAGGCTCCCCACCAGCTCATCCCTGACACCCTGCACAGGACAGGCTCCGCACCAGCTCATCCCTGACACCCTGCACAGGACAGGCTCCACACCAGCTCATCCCTGACACCCTGCACAGGACAGGCTCCACACCAGCTCATCCCTGACACCCTGCACAGGACAGGCTCCGCACTAGCTCATCCCTGACACCCTGCACAGGACAGGCTCCGCACCAGCTCATCCCTGACACCCTGCACAGGACAGGCTCCGCACCAGCTCATCCCTGACACCCTGCACAGGACAGGCTCCACACCAGCTCATCCCTGACACCCTGCACAGGACAGGCTCCGCACCAGCTCATCCCTGACACCCTGCACAGGACAGGCTCCACACCAGCTCATCCCTGACACCCTGCACAGGACAGGCTCCGCACTAGCTCATCCCTGACACCCTGCACAGGACAGGCTCCGCACCAGCTCATCCCTGACACCCTGCACAGGACAGGCTCCGCACCAGCTCATCCCTGACACCCTGCACAGGACAGGCTCCACACCAGCTCATCCCTGACACCCTGCACAGGACAGGCTCCGCACCAGCTCATCCCTGACACCCTGCACAGGACAGGCTCCACACCAGCTCATCCCTGACACCCTGCACAGGACAGGCTCCGCACCAGCTCATCCCTGACACCCTGCACAGGACAGGCTCCGCACCAGCTCATCCCTGACACCCTGCACAGGACAGGCTCCACACCAGCTCATCCCTGACACCCTGCACAGGACAGGCTCCGCACCAGCTCATCCCTGACACCCTGCACAGGACAGGCTCCGCACCAGCTCATCCCTGACACCCTGCACAGGACAGGCTCCGCACCAGCTCATCCCTGACACCCTGCACAGGACAGGCTCCGCACCAGCTCATCCCTGACACCCTGCACAGGACAGGCTCCGCACCAGCTCATCCCTGACACCCTGCACAGGACAGGCTCCACACCAGCTCATCCCTGACACCCTGCACAGGACAGGCTCCGCACCAGCTCATCCCTGACACCCTGCACAGGACAGGCTCCGCACCAGCTCATCCCTGACACCCTGCACAGGACAGGCTCCACACCAGCTCATCCCTGACACCCTGCACAGGACAGGCTCCGCACCAGCTCATCCCTGACACCCTGCACAGGACAGGCTCCGCACCAGCTCATCCCTGACACCCTGCACAGGACAGGCTCCGCACCAGCTCATCCCTGACACCCTGCACAGGACAGGCTCCGCACCAGCTCATCCCTGACACCCTGCACAGGACAGGCTCCGCACCAGCTCATCCCTGACACCCTGCACAGGACAGGCTCCGCACCAGCTCATCCCTGACACCCTGCACAGGACAGGCTCCACACCAGCTCATCCCTGACACCCTGCACAGGACAGGCTCCACACCAGCTCATCCCTGACACCCTGCACAGGACAGGCTCCGCACCAGCTCATCCCTGACACCCTGCACAGGACAGGCTCCGCACCAGCTCATCCCTGACACCCTGCACAGGACAGGCTCCGCACCAGCTCATCCCTGACACCCTGCACAGGACAGGCTCCGCACCAGCTCATCCCTGACACCCTGCACAGGACAGGCTCCACACCAGCTCATCCCTGACACCCTGCACAGGACAGGCTCCGCACCAGCTCATCCCTGACACCCTGCACAGGACAGGCTCCGCACCAGCTCATCCCTGACACCCTGCACAGGACAGGCTCCGCACCAGCTCATCCCTGACACCCTGCACAGGACAGGCTCCGCACCAGCTCATCCCTGACACCCTGCACAGGACAGGCTCCGCACCAGCTCATCCCTGACACCCTGCACAGGACAGGCTCCGCACCAGCTCATCCCTGACACCCTGCACAGGACAGGCTCCGCACCAGCTCATCCCTGACACCCTGCACAGGACAGGCTCCGCACCAGCTCATCCCTGACACCCTGCACAGGACAGGCTCCGCACCAGCTCATCCCTGACACCCTGCACAGGACAGGCTCCGCACCAGCTCATCCCTGACACCCTGCACAGGACAGGCTCCGCACTAGCTCATCCCTGACACCCTGCACAGGACAGGTTCCCCACCAGCTCATCCCTGACACCCTGCACACGACAGGCTCCCCACCAGCTCATCCCTGCACAGGACAGGCTCCGCACCAGCTCATCCCTGACACCCTGCACAGGACAGGCTCCGCACCAGCTCATCCCTGACACCCTGCACAGGACAGGCTCCGCACCTGCTCATCCCTGACACTCTGCACAGGACAGGCTCCGCACCAGCTCATCCCTGACACCCTGCATAGGACAGGCTCCGCACCAGCTCATCCCTGACACCCTGCACAGGACAGGCTCCACACCAGCTCATCCCTGACACCCTGCACAGGACAGGCTCCGCACCAGCTCATCCCTGACACCCTGCACAGGACAGGCTCCGCACCAGCTCATCCCTGACACCCTGCACAGGACAGGCTCCGCACCAGCTCATCCCTGACACCCTGCACAGGACAGGCTCCGCACCAGCCCATCCATGACACCCTGCACAGGACAGGCTCCGCACCAGCTCATCCCTGACACCCTGCACAGGACAGGCTCCGCACCAGCTCATCCCTGACACCCTGCACAGGACAGGCTCCGCACCAGCTCATCCCTGACACCCTGCACAGGACAGGCTCCGCACCAGCTCATCCCTGACACCCTGCACAGGACAGGCTCCGCACCAGCTCATCCTTGACACCCTGCACAGGACAGGCTCCGCACCAGCTCATCCCTGACACCCTGCACAGGACAGGCTCCGCACCAGCTCATCCCTGACACCCTGCACAGGACAGGCTCCGCACCAGCTCATCCCTGACACCCTGCACAGGACAGGCTCCGCACCAGCTCATCCCTGACACCCTGCACAGGACAGGCTCCGCACCAGCTCATCCCTGACACCCTGCACAGGACGGGCTCCCCACCAGCTCATCCCTGCACAGGACAGGCTCCCCACCAGCTCATCCCTGACACCCTGCACAGGACAGGCTCCGCACCAGCTCATCCCTGACACCCTGCACAGGACAGGCTCCGCACCAGCTCATCCCTGACACCCTGCACAGGACAGGCTCCGCACCAGCTCATCCCTGACACCCTGCACAGGACAGGCTCCGCACCAGCTCATCCCTGACACCCTGCACAGGACAGGCTCCGCACCAGCTCATCCCTGACACCCTGCACAGGACGGGCTCCCCACCAGCTCATCCCTGCACAGGACAGGCTCCCCACCAGCTCATCCCTGACACCCTGCACAGGACAGGCTCCGCACCAGCTCATCCCTGACACCCTGCACAGGACAGGCTCCGCACCAGCTCATCCCTGACACCCTGCACAGGACAGGCTCCGCACCAGCTCATCCCTGACACCCTGCACAGGACAGGCTCCGCACCAGCTCATCCCTGACACCCTGCACAGGACAGGCTCTGCACCAGCTCATCCCTGACACCCTGCACAGGACAGGCTCCACACCAGCTCATCCCTGACACCCTGCACAGGACAGGCTCCGCACTAGCTCATCCCTGACACCCTGCACAGGACAGGCTCCGCACCAGCTCATCCCTGACACCCTGCACAGGACAGGCTCCGCACCAGCTCATCCCTGACACCCTGCACAGGACAGGCTCCGCACTAGCTCATCCCTGACACCCTGCACAGGACAGGCTCCCCACCAGCTCATCCCTGCACAGGACAGGCTCCGCACCAGCTCATCCCTGACACCCTGCACAGGACAGGCTCCGCACCAGCTCATCCCTGACACCCTGCACAGGACAGGCTCCGCACCTGCTCATCCCTGACACTCTGCACAGGACAGGCTCCGCACCAGCTCATCCCTGACACCCTGCATAGGACAGGCTCCGCACCAGCTCATCCCTGACACCCTGCACAGGACAGGCTCCGCACCAGCTTATCCCTGACACCCTGCACAGGACAGGCTCCGCTCCAGCTCATCCCTGACACCCTGCACAGGACAGGCTTCGCACCAGCTCATTCCTGACACCCTGCACAGGACAGGCTCCCCACCAGCTCATCCCTGCACAGGACAGGCTCCGCACCAGCTCATCCCTGACACCCTGCACAGGACAGGCTCCGCACCAGCTCATCCCTGACACCCTGCACAGGACAGGCTCCGCACAAGCTCATCCCTGACACCCTGCACAGGACAGGCTCCCCACCAGCTCATCCCTGACACCCTGCACAACAGAGTCTTTCACCCAAACCCCCAATACTAGCCACCATCGTCACCATAGTCTCATAGGTGGAGGGAATTTATTTTTATGAAGTTTTGGTAATTAATGAAACATTGGTGCAATTAGATATTCAACAAATACATTTTCTGAAAGTTTTGTGAAATAGCTCCAGAGGAGACACCTTCATTTAATAATTCCAGTAGCATTTTTTGGTTTGTGGCGGTGGATGACATAGCCTTTGCCAGTTCTGGAGTCAGATTCTTTCTGATATTGTACCAGAATGGAATCAGAATCTCTGCTCTATGACTCTTGGTGGCTATATTGCAGTTCCTCCTTCTAGCCCTTGCAATAAGTGCATAAGTTTTATCACGAGTCCTACTTTTTAAAAATTTTCCAAGATGTTGTCTTAAGACCTCCTCTATGTGTCTTCCAGGGAGTATTACAGTCCCTCTTTCTAAATTTTGGCCACCCTTACACTTAGTGCATAACCTTTATGAGTGTAGCAGTCCCAGTAGCTAATCATTATAACAGAATGTGCATGCCGCACTCCTCTGTGTATAATACAGGGTGTATCAGAGTCCCTCCTCTTTGTGTAATACAGGGGGTATCAGGGTCCCTCCTTTATGTGTAATGCAGGGTGTATCGGAGTCCCTCCTCTGTGTAATGCAGGGTGTATCGGAGTCCCTCCTCTATGTGTAATACAGGGTGTATTGGAGTCCCTCCTCTATGTGTAATACAGGGGGTATCAGAGTCCCTCCTCTATGTGTAATACAGGGGGTATCAGAGTCCCTCCTCTATGTGTAATACAGGGGTATCAGAGTCCCTCCTCTATGTGTAATACAGGGGGTATTAGAGTCCCTCCTCTATGTGTAATACAGGGGGTATCAGAGTCCCTCCTCTATGTTAAAATACAGGGGGTATCTGAGTCCCTCCTTCATGTATAATACAGGGTTTATTGGAGTCCCTCCTCTATGTGTAATACAGGGTGTATTGGAGTCCCTCCTCTATGTGTAATACAGGGTGTATTGGAGTCCCTCCTATATGTGTAATACAGGGTGTATCAGAGTCCCTCCTCTGTGTAATACAGGGGGTATCAGAGTCCCTCCTCTATGTGTAATACAGAGGGTATCAGAGTCCCTCCTCTATTTGTAATACATGAGGTATCAGAGTCCCTCCTCTATGTGTAATACAGGGTGTATCAGAGACCCTCCTCTATGTGTAATACAGGGTGTATCAGAGACCCTCCTCTATGTGTAATACAGGGTGTATCGGAGTCCCTCCTCTATGTGTTATACAGGTTGTATTGGAGTCCCTCCTCTATGTGTAATACAGGGTGTATTGTAGTCCCTCCTCTATGTGTAATACAGGGTGTATCAGAGTCCCTCCTTTATGTGTAATACAGGATGTATCGGAGTCCCTCCTTTATGTGTAATAAAGGGTGTATCAGAGTCCCTCCTCTATGTGTAATACAGGGTGTATCAGAGTCCCTCCTCTATGTGTAATACAGGGTGTATCAGAGTCCCTCCTCTATGTGTAATACAGGGTGTATCACAGTCCCTCCTCTATGTGTAATACAGGGTGTATCGGAGTTCCTCCTCTATGTGTAATACAGGGTGTATCGGAGTTCCTCCTCTATGTGTAATACAGGTTGTATCGGAGTCCCTCCTCTATGTGTAATACAGGGTGTATCACAGTCCCTCCTCTATGTGTAATACAGGGTGTATCGGAGTCCCTCCTCTATGTGTAATACAGGGTGTATCGGAGTCCCTCCTTTATGTGTAATACAGGGGGTATTGCAGTCCCTCTCCCCTCTAATTTGTGGCAGTTCTTGTATTGTCCGCAGAGGTTTGTGAGGTTCCGTCCTCCATACATTACACAGGAGGCTTCTGACCACGTCACACACCTCAGGCCCAGATAAGGGAGTGCCATGTTACAATTTCATTTACCAGTGATTACCGATGGGTGCAGTGTTATTTCCCCCTGTATTATGTCATGTACTGTAGTCTTAGGTGATGGGGAAATACGGTGACTGATGGCGGGTAATAAGTCTATGTTCACACGTTAAATTTTTGCAACGATTTAATGCGTTTGATGCAGATTAAAAGCTGATTTTTAAATTTGCAGCAAAAGTGAAAACATTTCCTCTAATGGACGCCATTGTTTACTGTTATTGACTGCAAGGGATAACTGCTCCGTTTTTGAAAGAAGGCTAAGTGTGAATATAGCCAAAGGGGTGGAGCAGGCGGATAATGTCTCTTTATTAGTTTGTCTTGTATACGAGTCTTTATACAGAGCTGAACGATTCCTAACATTGTGTCCTGTAAAATCCATTTTATCCTCGGTTTTGTAATCCTCTGACACCAGTGTCCCCGGCAGTGACCGGAGAGTCGGATGTGCCCGGGCGTCCGCCCCGCGCTGCCCCCATCCATCTCAGTGATGTTCAGGACCCCTCTGACCTCTCTGGGGGTCTCCCGGAAGTATTCCCGCATTTCCATTGACTTCCATTATACTGGTTACTTGAGACGAGCGCCCGAGCATTTTATTTCTCGGTCATCACTAGAAAATACAATATAATACAGGGGTACGGGGGCACGAGGAGTCTCCACAGGAAAGGACGAGCCCTGGAGGAAGTCCACAAGGGTCCTCACAGAAGACCCCGAGCATTTTATTACTCGCTCATCACTAGAAAATACAATATAATACAGGGGTACGGGGGCACGAGGAGTCTCCACAGGAAAGGACGAGCCCTGGAGGAAGTCCACAAGGTCCTCACAGAAGAGCCCGAGCATTTTATTACTCGCTCATCACTAGAATATACAATATAATACAGGGGTACGGGGGCACGAGGAGTCTCCACAGGAAAGGACGAGCCCTGGAGGAATGTCCACAAGAGCCCTCACAGAAGAGCCCGAGCATTTTATTACTCGCTCATCACTAGAATATACAATATAATACAGGGGTACGGGGGCACGAGGAGTCTCCACAGGAAAGGACGAGCCCTGGAGGAATGTCCACAAGAGCCCTCACAGAAGAGCCCGAGCATTTTATTACTCGCTCATCACTAGAATATACAATATAATACAGAGGTACGGGGGCACGAGGAGTCTCCACAGGAAAGCACGAGCCCTGGAGGAAGTCCACAAGAGCCCTCACAGAGGACCCCGAGCATTTTATTACTCGCTCATCACTAGAATATACAATATAATACAGGGGTACAGGGGCACGAGGAGTCTCCACAGGAAAGGACGAGCCCTGGAGGAAGTCCACAAGGTCCTCACAGAAGACCCCGAGCATTTTATTACTCGCTCATCACTAGAATATACAATATAATACAGGGGTATGGGGGCACGAGGAGTCTCCACAGGAAAGGACGAGCCCTGGAGGAAGTCCACAAGGGTCCTCACAGAAGACCCCGAGCATTTTATTACTCGCTCATCACTAGAAAATACAATATAATACAGGGGTACGGGGGCACGAGGAGTCTCCACAGGAAAGGACGAGCCCTGGAGGAAGTCCACAAGAGCCCTCACAGAAGAGCCAGAGCATTTTATTACTCGCTCATCACTAGAATATACAATATAATACAGGGGTACGGGGGCACGAGGAGTCTCCACAGGAAAGGACGAGCCCTGGAGGAAGTCCACAAGGGTCCTCACAGAAGACCCCGAGCATTTTATTACTCGCTCATCACTAGAATATACAATATAATACAGGGGTACGGGGGCACGAGGAGTCTCCACAGGAAAGGACGAGCCCTGGAGGAAGTCCACAAGGGTCCTCACAGAAGACCCCGAGCATTTTATTACTCGCTCATCACTAGAATATACAATATAATACAGGGGTACGGGGGCACGAGGAGTCTCCACAGGAAAGGACGAGCCCTGGAGGAAGTCCACAAGGTCCTCACAGAAGAGCCCGAGCATTTTATTACTCGCTCATCACTAGAAAATACAATATAATACAGGGGTACGGGGGCACGAGGAGTCTCCACAGGAAAGGACGAGCCCTGGAGGAAGTCCACAAGAGCCCTCACAGAAGACCCCGAGCATTTTATTTCTCGCTCATCACTAGAATATACAATATAATACAGGGGTACGGGGGCACGAGGAGTCTCCACAGGAAAGGACGAGCCCTGGAGGAAGTCCACAAGAGCCCTCACAGAAGACCCCGAGCATTTTATTTCTCGCTCATCACTAGAATATACAATATAATACAGGGGTACGGGGGCACGAGGAGTCTCCACAGGAAAGGACGAGCCCTGGAGGAATGTCCACAAGGTCCTCACAGAAGACCCCGAGCATTTTATTTCTCGCTCATCACTAGAATATACAATATAATACAGGGGTACGGGGGCACGAGGAGTCTCCACAGGAAAGGACGAGCCCTGGAGGAAGTCCACAAGGTCCTCACAGAAGACCCCGAGCATTTTATTACTCGCTCATCACTAGAATATACAATATAATACAGGGGTACGGGGGCACGAGGAGTCTCCACAGGAAAGGACGAGCCCTGGAGGAAGTCCACAAGAGCCCTCACAGAAGACCCCGAGTACAGAGACACCTGACTGCGATCCTGCGTCCCACCGCTGCCCCTGTCTCCTCCTGGGGGGATCGCAGTGCTGGGGGTCCGCATACAGTGAGGAGCGCTGCGTCCCCCGGCCCATCACTCAGGACCTGCACACGAATCACTGGACAAGATGGCGGAGATCCTGTCAGAGGAGGCCGAGAGCCCTGAACTGCATCACATTGTCACAGCTGTTTCCAAGGAGACCACCGAGCCTCTATATTCTCCGGAAAGATCCGTGGATTTATTCTACGTGTGAAAAGACTCTGTATAATGTGTCACTGACAACGCCTCTGTATAAGAAGCTACAACATAGATAATAGATAGATACAGATGAAACCCTGAGTTCCCCTCCGCTCTCTATACAGACACATCTGCAGGTTTTCCCCTCCGCTCTCTATACAGACACATCTGCAGGTTTTTCCCTCCGCTCTCTATACAGACACATCTGCAGGTTTTCCCCTCCGCTCTCTATACAGACACATCTGCAGGTTTTCCCCTCCGCTCTCTATTCAGACACATCTGCAGGTTTTCCCCTCCGCTCTCTATACAGACACATCTGCAGGTTTTCCCCTCCGCTCTCTATACAGACACATCTGCAGTTTTTTTCCCTCTGCTCTCTATACAGACACATCTGCAGGTTTTCCCCTCCGCTCTCTATACATGCACATCTGCAGGTTTTTCCCTCCGCTCTCTATACGGACACATCTGCAGGTTTTCCCCTCCGCTCTCTATACAGACACATCTGCAGGTTTTTCCCTCCACTCTCTATACAGACACATCAGCAGGTTTTTCCCTCCCTCTCTATACAGACACATCTGCAAATTTTCCCCTCCGCTCTCTATACATGCACATCTGCAGGTTTTCCCCTCCGCTCTCTATACATGCACATCTGCAGGTTTTTCCCTCCGCTCTCTATACAGACACATCTGCAGGTTTTCCCCTCCGCTCTCTATACAGACACATCTGCAGGTTTTTCCCTCCACTCTCTATACAGACACATCAGCAGGTTTTTCCCTCCCTCTCTATACAGACACATCTGCAAATTTTCCCCTCCGCTCTCTATACATGCACATCTGCAGGTTTTCCCCTCCGCTCTCTATACATGCACATCTGCAGGTTTTCCCCTCCGCTCTCTATACATGCACATCTGCAGGTTTTCCCCTCCGCTCTCTATACAGATACATCTGCAGGTTTTCCCCTCCGCTCTCTATACAGACACATCTGCAGGTTTTCCCCTCCGCTCTCTATACAGACACATCTGCAGGTTTTTCCCCCCACTCTCTATACAGACACATCTGCAGGTTTTTCCCTCCACTCTCTATACAGACACATCTGCAGGTTTTTCCCTCCGCTCTCTATACAGACACATCTGCAGGTTTTTCCCTCCACTCTCTATACAGACACATCTGCAGGTTTTCCCCTCCGCTCTCTATACAGACACATCTGCAGGTTTTCCCCTACGCTCTCTATACAGACACATCTGCAGGTTTTTCCCTCTGCTCTCTGCAGAGATTGGAGATGACAACACAAGATCAGCGGCGACGGGAGATTGCTGCCCGTACCCAAAGAGAGAAGGAGCATTTGAGAAAAGCTACCTTCCGCGTCAGAGGGTTGCTGCACCGGGGCCATGTGAGGCGCTTTGACCGCGATAAAGGGTGGGGGTTCATAATGGAAGCAGGCCTCACGGCGGGGGTGTTTGTCTCCCAGAGAGATGTAGAGGAGGACCTCCCGAGGGGGCACCCGGGCCACATCCTGCAGCCGGGAGAGGTGGTGTCATACACCCGGCATTGTGGAGAGCGGGGCTGGTATGCCCTAGATGTAAAAAGGCTGGTTATGATCGATGAGAGGGTCATGCCAGCCTCCGCCGTAGATTACGAGCAGCAATGGTAGCGGCACCAGGCTATACAAAAGCTATACAAAAGCTATGTAAAATCTGTGTTTTCTTTTATTGTTTTTCTTAGTTTATTTTCTTGAAAAATGATAAGTGATATTTATATGAAAAATGATGATTACCGGGTTTTAATCAGCTGAGTTCTTTACCTGATTGAGTTTACATGATGTTTGTACCTGGTGCATGGACTCCGTTTTCCTTTTCTCCATATTTTAGTAGTAAGAATGGACCATGGCTGTGGGACTGGTTGCGGGCAGCACGGACTTGTGCTACTGTAAATAAGTTGAACCTCCTGTGCCTACCAGAGTCATCCTTTTTAAATCCGGGACTTTAACCCTGTCATGGACCTCAAGTAGGAATGCAGCAGGTCAGGTTTGTTTGGGTGGTGGGTTAATGGGATCCGGGACATTGGAACTGGACTGTCACAGGAAGGGGCTGCAACAGAGCAGGTTGTGCCCCCACTATCAATGCAACCGGTAGCGTTCCACAGTTTTTATAAAAGATAAACGTTTCATTGACTCTTAGAGTTCAAGTATTATGCCTCCCCTATGAGGGATGAAAACCAAAAATGCCAAAGAAATGTTATTTCTTTTACTTTTGCAGTTACAAAATAAACCTCTGGATGTCCTATAGCTCGGGGATGAGCTACGTTTAACCAAGGGGGAATGTGACGCCCTGGACTATTTGGGTCATCACAGGGTTCTGCACAATCTGCCCTCCCCGTGCAGGACTCAAACCACCATGGTTCTGGGTCTCCATCCTGCACTACAGCCTCCACCAGCATTCACAAATACTAGATACACTTTGCACCACACCTGTCAGGCACACCAGTGGGCTGCTTAAGCAGGAATAGGGCCACTTACCTAGGGGTCAGACAGGGAGGTGTGAGGTGTCAGTTCAGTCGAGTAGTAACCCTCGAGCTGAGAGGAGCTCTGAGGAAGCTGGGAGTTGTAGCTCCCAGGGGAGAAGTAAACTAGGTCTCAGACGGTGGTCTGAACCTAGAGTAGTCGGACTCCCGGTCGCAGGGGATTGAGGCTAGGTGCCTGGAACCCGTCAAGGTGGACGGTCAGCAGCCTGGTCCTATCACCAGTCCGGGGCCGAAGGCACGTCGGGGTACACGGACCCTAGGTCGGGGAGAAGGTTAAGGCGACCCGGCAATTAACCTGCGGAGGACAGGGCCTCTATTGACGGTTCCCACCAAGCTCAGAGATTGGGGGTACTAGCGCAACGAGGGGGATAGGGCTTTCCAAACAAGTGGCCCACTGAAATTCCAAGCGTGAGCTCCTGAGAGCAGGCTCTTCTTACACTTACCCCACTGAGTGGGGAGCTGGGCCCGGAAAGCTCCAAGCTACTGGGCCACAATGCACAATCTATACTTTTGTGCCAGGAGTCAGGTTATGGATCACCGGCAGTGCTGCAGGGGACGGGACCCGGACGAGCTCCCCCCAGGAGACTGCGGCAGTCAGAGACTTGGTTTAACTTGTTGTCAGCGTCTGCTTCATTGCTGTGTGAGTAACCTACTGACCCCTGCACTGCATCCCCGTATCACCATCCAGAGTCCCGGGGCCTACCCCTACCCGTGGAGGGTAACGTCATCTGGCTGCCCCACTCCATCACCCCGGGTACTCCCAATGGCAGCGGCGGTACTCCCAATTACCATACACCACGAGTGGCATCACGAACTATACCAATCCCCTGTAAATACCCCGTTTTCCATTTGAGTGTGGCCCCTAGCCCCCGGGTCCAGAGATCCTCGAGCCACAAGTAATCATCACCCCCGGATCTGAGCAGTTCGGTCCGCTGCAGGGGTGGCACACAGAGTATTTCAGGAGAGGAGATCAATGATCCTATAGGAGGTCCCAGAGATACATAGAGGAAGGAGCAGGTCCCAGCAGCACAGAGTATTTCAGCAGAAGAGAGCGCTGATCTTATAGGAGGACACAAACATAAATAGAGGAAGGAGCAGGTCCCAGCAGCACAGCATTAACTACTTATCTACAGATGACACAGGTAAAAGTTCAGCAAAGAATCAGGATTTATACCATAGAGGAGTACAAGTCTCCTGCTTGCAACCTAGGCTTGAATGAACTTAAAATATCACCTGCACCAGTCCAAAGGAAGCAGTATTTAAGCATCAAGAGAATACTGATGATGAGCAGCTGGGTGGAAGTTGAGCTCCTGCTGAATCCAAAAGAGGAAGAGATGAATCCAGCAGGAAAGCTCCTATTAGGCTACTTTCACACATCCGGTTTTTGCTCTGCGGCACAATACGGCGCTCTGCAGAAACACCGCAACCGTTTTTTTTTACCACTGGTTGCGGTTTTTTTTTGCATAGACTTACATTTGTGCCGTATTGTGCCGCATGGGCTTGCGTTCGGTCCGGTTTTTGCCGCATACGGCAGATTTAGCCGATGCCGCGGCCGGATGGAACGGTGCCTGCAAAGTTTTTTGCTCCGGCAAAAAAAACCACATCGCGCCGCATCCGGCCGCTGCGGCGCATTTTTGAATGCATGCCTATGGACGCCGGATGCGGCGCGATGCGGAAAAAAACGTATCCGGACGCCGCATGCGGTTTCTTCCACTGCGCATGCTCAGTAGCGTGACGCAACCGGAAGAAAACGGACCGGCCGCATGTAAAAACTTATGCAAAGGATGCGGTGTTTTCACCGCATCCGTTGCATAGGTTTCACAGGCGGATTGAGCCGCACGGCTCAAGCTGGATGTGTGAAAGTAGCCTTACAATGAATACTGACAGCAGGGACAATGGAAAGTCAGGAGCATTCTGTGCAGCCAGACGCTGTGACCTTCTATGGCCAGAAACCACATGTCTGTCTGTGTACATATTGGGATAAGATTTTGGAGATCTGAATACCCCTAGAATTGCACCTGTAGACATTACTGAATATGATCAGCACATCCCTGGCATCTCCTCTCATTATTACGTCACCACGTCCCGGCCTTTCATTGGTCAGAAGTGCATTTTTTTTCTCATTTTCTTCTTAGTTAAATTCTCATTTTTATAACAATCTCAGTCAATATATTGCAAATGACCAAAAGGAAACAATGGCCGGAGATCAATAATAATGGAATTAGCCGTCTCTGTGCTGAGATCTGCGGCTACAAACAATGAACATGTCCTAATTAACTACAAATCTATTTTATGGATCAGATTCCTCCGATCTGCAGGAAATCCATTGTGCTAAGACCGGGGATTTCTTCTGTCCCCCAGATATTTCAGATTACCTCTAATTTTCAATTATTACAGGACGGCTTCTGCGGGGGGCGCGTTATTGTCGTGATCGGGGGGAGATCATATAATTACAGTCTGAGAATCGTTCATGAAATGTAGTAAATGTGGGAGGGGCACGAATAGGCCGGATCTGATGAGATATAAATGAGGGGGGCACGTATAGGCCGGATCTGATGAGATATAAATGGGGGGGCACGTATAGGCCGGATCTGATGAGATGTAGTAAATGTGGGAGGGGGCACGTATAGGCCGGATCTGATGAGATATAAATGGGGGGGCACGTATAGGCCGGATCTGATGAGATGTAAATGGGGGGGCACGTATAGGCCGGATCTGATGAGATGTGCTAAATGTGGGGGGGGCACGTATAGGCTGGATCTGATGAGATGTAGTAAATGTGGGAGGGGGCACGTATAGGCCGGATCTGATGAGATATAAATGGGGGGGCACGTATAGGCCGGATCTGATGAGATATAAACGGGGGGGGGGGGGCACGTATAGGCCGGATCTGATGAGATGTGGTAAATGTGGGAGGGGGCACGTATAGGCCGGATCTGATGAGATGTAGTAAATGTGGGAGGGGGGCATTTATAGGTCGGATCTGATGAGATATAAATGGGGGGGCACTTATAGGCCGGATCTGATGAGATATAAATGGGGGGGCACGTATAGGCCGGATCTGATGAGATGTGGTAAATGTGGGAGGGGGCACGTATAGGCCGGATCTGATGAGATATAAATGGGGGGGCACGTATAGGCCGGATCTGATGAGATATAAATGGGGGGGCATGTATAGGCCGGATCTGATGAGATGTAGTAAATGTGGGAGGGGGGCATGTATAGGTCGGATCTGATGAGATGTAGTAAATGTGGGAGGGGGGCATGTATAGGTCGGATCTGATGAGATGTAGTAAATGTGGGGGGGGGGGCACGTATAGGCCGGATCTGATGAGATGTAGTAAATGTGGGGGGGGGCACGTATAGGCCAGATCTGATGAGATGTAGTAAATGTGGGGGGGGGCACGTATAGGCCGGATCTGATGATATGTAGTAAATGTGGGGGGGGGGGCACGTATAGGCCGGATCTGATGATATGTAGTAAATGTGGGGGGGGCACGTATAGGCCGGATCTGATGAGATGTAGTAAATGTGGGGGGGGGCACGTATAGGCCAGATCTGATGAGATGTAGTAAATGTGGGGGGGGGCACGTATAGGCCGGATCTGATGAGATGTAGTAAATGTGGGGGGGGCACGTATAGGCCAGATCTGATGAGATGTAGTAAATGTGGGGGGGGGGCACGTATAGGCCGGATCTTATGATATGTAGTAAATGTGGGGGGGGGGGGCACGTATAGGCCAGATCTGATGAGATGTAGTAAATGTGGGGGGGGGCACGTATAGGCTGGATCTTATGATATGTAGTAAATGTGGGGGGGGGGGCACGTATAGGCCAGATCTGATGAGATGTAGTAAATGTGGGGGGGGGGGCACGTATAGGCCGGATCTTATGATATGTAGTAAATGTGGGGGGGGGGGGCACGTATAGGCCGGATCTGATGAGATGTAGTAAATGTGGGGGGGGGGCACGTATAGGCCAGATCTGATGAGATGTAGTAAATGTGGGGGGGGGGCACGTATAGGCCGGATCTGATGATATGTAGTAAATGTGGGGGGGGGGCACGTATAGGCCGGATCTGATGATATGTAGTAAATGTGGGGGGGGGGCACGTATAGGCCAGATCTGATGAGATGTAGTAAATGTGTGGGGGGGGCACGTATAGGCCGGATCTGATGAGATGTAGTAAATGTGGGGGGGGGCACGTATAGGCCAGATCTGATGAGATGTAGTAAATGTGGGGGGGGGCACGTATAGGCCGGATCTGATATGTAGTAAATGTGGGGGGGGGCACGTATAGGCCGGATCTGATGATATGTAGTAAATGTGGGGGGGGCACGTATAGGCCAGATCTGATGAGATGTAGTAAATGTGGGGGGGGGGCACGTATAGGCCGGATCTGATGATATGTAGTAAATGTGGGGGGGGGGCACGTATAGGCCGGATCTGATGATATGTAGTAAATGTGGGGGGGGGCACGTATAGGCCGGGTCTGATGAGATGTAGTAAATGTGTGGGGGGGGCACGTATAGGCCGGATCTGATGATATGTAGTAAATGTGGGGGGGGGCACGTATAGGCCGGATCTGATGAGATGTAGTAAATGTGGGAGGGGGGCACGTATAGGCCGGATCTGATGAGATGTAGTAAATGTGGGAGGGGGGCATGTATAGGCCGGATCTGATGAGATGTAAATGTGGGAGGGGCACGTATAGGCCGGATCTGATGAGATGTAAATGTGGGAGGGGGGCACGTATAGGCCGGATCTGATGATATGTAGTAAATGTGGGGGGGGCACGTATAGGCCGGATCTGATGAGATGTAGTAAATGTGGGAGGGGGGCACGTATAGGCCGGATCTGATGAGATGTAGTAAATGTGGGAGGGGGGCATGTATAGGCCGGATCTGATGAGATGTAAATGTGGGAGGGGCACGTATAGGCCGGATCTGATGAGATGTAAATGTGGGAGGGGGGCACGTATAGGCCGGATCTGATGAGATGTAGTAAATGTGGGGGGGGGGGCACGTATAGGCCGGATCTGATGATATGTAGTAAATGTGGGGGGGGCACGTATAGGCCGGATCTGATGAGATGTAGTAAATGTGGGAGGGGGGCATGTATAGGTCGGATCTGATGAGATGTAAATGTGGGAGGGGGGCACGTATAGGCCGGATCTGATGAGATGTAAATGTGGGAGGGGGGCACGTTACCCACCCATGCCCGCTTCAGATATTTTGCCCCCCCCCAGCTGCATCCTTGAGGTCAGATGTCCCAATCTGTCTGTCTGGGTCTGAAATCCCCAATAACCCCACTGCAATGGTCTCCAAATACTAAGACATCTGCCATCTCGGAGGAGGAATAGTTGGTCATTGCTTTGGTAAAATTCTCTACTTTGAGGATACTTTATGTAAGAGTTTGTAATGCGTCTCCTCCCAGTATTTTCTGCCGCCTCCTGCTGATTTTTGTCATCTCAATATACGGAATGAAGGGAACAGAAAGATAAGTTAGAGGCGCGGAGCAGCGGGAGGCCGGTGTTCACACGCAACGTAATGGCCTCCGCTATTAGGGGAGGAATACGGTCCGGAGATTACTCATTCCTTATGTAACACAAAGACCTTCTTTCCTAAATCACGTTACATCAGAGCCTGGACACAAATAATTAGACATGGAGCGCGCAGCATAAGATGCAGCGTAATCAGCGCCCGAATCAGCGGCTGCAAACACAAGAAGGCGCCAATTACACATTTCTGGAAAAAAATTACATCTTTTTGTTCAGGATGGAGGGAAAATTGGGCTCCAGATATTTGAGGATAAAGAAATATTAGAGAAGATGATTGCATTTTGGAGAAATAATAAGGACCCAGGCATCAGGGCGGCGAAAAATGAATGTGGACAGATGTATTATTATTTAATATCCCCTGTGCCTTTACAATATTAACATTCACAATCCTGCATAATTCACCATATTATGTAGAAACCGCTCCGATTCCAGACACATTATTCTTCATGCATGAAAGGGAAAGGTTTTAATGGTGACATCGAATAAATATTTTCCTATTGTTTAATGGCACAGAAGAAGGTAAAATTGGAGCAGGAGGTCCCAGGGGTGGTCCATAAACATCACAAATGGCACCAAGAGGAAGCCGCTGGGCTAATCCAACGTGGCGCGGGGACCACTGGTCAGACACCACTTCCCCCGGGCCGGGAACATTGAGGCTGCGCTGCTCGCACTATAGGTCTCTGTAGACTTTCAGCTTGAAAAGTGCTTCTGCTAATGGATTTAACTTGCAAAAAGTTCCAATACGGTGGAGGATGATTGATGTCTGAAGTGGCAGCGGCGGCGTCTGTCCTTATGATGAAGCTGAGCAGAAGCTGCCGCCGCTCTCTGCAGCAATGTGCATGAATGACATTTGGAAGTTTGTAGATTGCACTTTATTCTGCACTAAAACATCTCAGATGATTCCGGAGACCTCGTGTGACTCGCTAATGTCATCCGAAAGCCAGCTCCGAGGACGGGAGTCATCTGCGAAGACGACTTTATATTCACCTGCCGGAGTCATCTGCAGACGACGAGCCAACCGGAATATCCAGTGTTACGCCAAGCAACTAACTGCGCTCTATAGAAACATTTATCTATTATCTATATATATATACTAGAAGGTGGCCGGATTCTACGCATCGGGTATTCTAGAATTTACGTATTGTGTAGTTCATGTATGATTTTTGTTATATATATATATATAGATGTTGTTGTGTGTAGTTACCAAGTGTTTGTGTAGGGCGCTGTACATGTTCTGGGTGTTGTCTGGGTGTGATGGGGGGTGAGAGCGGTGTTGTTTGTGTGTTGCGTTGTTTGTTGAGCGCTGTGTGTCTGTAGCGTTGTGTGTGTGTGTTGCGCGGTTTGTGTGGGGTGTGGTGTGTTTTGGGGGGAGGTATGTTTTGTGCAATGTGTGTGTTGTGCGGTATGTGCGTATATTTGTGTGTGCAGCGTTGTCTGTGTGTGGGTGTCTGTGTAGGGCAATTGTTTGTGGTTCCCAGTGTGTGTGTGTGTGTGTGTGGTGTGTTGTGCAGTGCGCGCGCGCGTGTGTGTGTGTTGGGGGGAGGTGTGCACTCCCCATCGTGCTCCATCCCCTATGCTGCGCACCCCCATCGTGCTACATCTCCCATCCTGCGAACTCCCAAACGTGCTCCATCCGCCATGCTGCGCACTCCCAAACGTGCTCCATCCACCATGCTGCGCACTCCCAAACGTGCTCCATCCGCCATACTCCGCACTCCCCTTCGTGCTCCATCCCCCATGCAGCGCACTCCCCATCGTGCTCTATCACCTATGCTGCGCACCCCCCATCGTGCTCCATCTCCCATGCTGCGCACTCCCAAACGTGCTCCATCCGCCATGCTGCGCACTCCCAAACGTGCTCCATCCGCCATGCTGCGCACTCCCAAACGTGCTCCATCCGCCATACTCCGCACTCCCCATCGTGCTGCATCCCCCATGCTGCGCACTCCCAAACGTGCTCCATCCGCCATGCTGCGCACTCCCAAACGTGCTCCATCCGCCATGCTGCGCACTCCCAAACGTGCTCCATCCGCCATGCTGCGCACTCCCAAACGTGCTCCATCCGCCATGCTGCGCCAGCATCAGCCTCTCTACCCGCAGCATCAGCCTCTCTGCCCGCAGCATCAGCCTCTCTCCTCCCAGCATCAGCCTCTCTGTCCCCAGCATCAGCCTCTCTGTCCCCAGCATCAGCCTCTCTATCCCCAGCATCAGCCTCTCTGTCCCCAGCATCAGCCTCTCTGTCCCCAGCATCAGCCTCTCTGTCCCCAGCATCAGCCTCTCTGTCCCCAGCATCAGCCTCTCTCATCCCAGCATCAGCCTCTCTGTCCCCAGCATCAGCCTCTCTGTCCCCAGCATCAGCCTCTCTGTCCCCAGCATCAGCCTCTCTGTCCCCAGCATCAGCCTCTCTCATCCCAGCATCAGCCTCTCTGTCCCCAGCATCAGCCTCTCTGTCCCCAGCATCAGCCTCTCTGTCCCCAGCATCAGCCTCTCTCATCCCAGCATCAGCCTCTCTGTCCCCAGCATCAGCCTCTCCATCCCAGCCTTCCCCAGGATCAGCCTCTCTCCTCCCAGCCTCCTCCAGCACGCCATGCTCCTCTGCCGACACTCACACACCCGATCGCATACACTCACACACACCCACACACACCCGATCGCATACACTCACGCTCACACACATTGACGATATTGCACATACGCGCTCATACTCACAACATCCGGAGATACCACATGCTTCTGGCCATGTGATCCTCCGACAGGTCCTGGAAGGTCACAACAGCACAGTATCGAGGCCGAGAAGCAAGTGATATCGCCGGATGCTGTGAGTGTGTGGATGCGATGTGATGTATGTGTGAGGTGTGTGTGAGAGTGAGTGTGAGCCGGTGTACACTGTTAACTATGATACACATCGGGTAACCAAGGGACCTTAGTTACCCGATGTGTATAATGGTTAACAGCGTTCACGGGCTCCGTGAAGATCCCAGCATCGCAAGGTTATGTCTGGCGCTGCTGGGATCGTGACGGAGCCGGTGTAGAAGCAAGCGATATCCCAGCATGTTGTGAGTGTGTGGATGTGATGTGTGAGGTGTGTGTGAGAGTGAGTGTGATCTGATGTGTGTGTGTGTGTACTCACCTGGGAGTCGGAGCTACGTGTCAGTTGGGCAAGAGCGAGCGTGGATTGCGTGAGTGGGGCGGGGCCTGCAGAGAGGCGGGGCGAGAGGCCAATCCGTGTGGGGGGGCGGGGCCATGGCGAGCCCAGCGGCCAATCAGCTTTGTGTCACCGTAAGGACACAATTTTGGAGCATGACAGACAGACAGACAGAATAAGGCAATTATATATATAGATATTATCTATTATCTATCTATTATCTATCTATTATCTATCTATTATCTATCTATTATCTATTATCTATTATCTATTATCTATCTATTATCTATCTATTATCTATTATCTATCTATTATCTATTATCTATCTATCTATTTATCTATTATATATCTATTATCTATCTATTATCTATTAATCTATTATATATCTATTATCTATCTATTATCTATTATCTATCTATTATCTATCCATTATCTATCTATTATCTATCTATTATCTATCTATTATCTATCATCTATCTATTATCTATCTATTATCTATCTATTATCTATCATCTATCTATCATCTATCTATTATCTATCTATTATCTATCTATTATCTATCTATTATCTATCTATTATCTATTATCTATCTATTATCTATCTATTATCTATTATCTATCTATTATCTATCATCTATCTATTATCTATCTATTATCTATCTATTATCTATCTATTATCTATTATCTATTATCTATTATCTATCTATTATCTATTATCTATTATCTATCTATTATCTATTATCTATTATCTATCTATTATCTATTATCTATTATCTATCTATTATCTCTCTATTATCTATTATCTATCTATTATCTATTATCTATTATCTATCTATTATCTATTATCTATTATCTATCTATTATCTATCTATTATCTATTATCTATTATCTATTATCTATCTATTATCTATCTATTATCTATCTATTATCTATCATCTATCTATTATCTATCTATTATCTATCTATTATCTATCTATTATCTATTATCTATCTATTATCTATCATCTATCTATTATCTATCTATTATCTATTATCTATCTATTATCTATTATCTATTATCTATTATCTATCTATTATCTATCTATTATCTATCTATTATCTCTCTATTATCTATTATCTATCTATTATCTATCTATTATCTATTATCTTTTGTCTATCTATTATCTATTATCTATTATCTATTATCTATCTATTATCTATCTATTATCTATCTATTATCTATTATCTATCTATTATCTATCTATTATCTATCTATTATCTATCTATTATCTATCTATTATCTATCTATTATCTATCTATTATCTATTATCTATCTATTATCTATCTATTATCTATCTATTATCTATCTATTATCTATCATCTATCTATTATCTATCTATTATCTATTATCTCTCTATTATCTATTATCTATCTATTATCTATCTATTATCTATTATCTATTATCTATCTATTATCTATTATCTATTATCTATCTATTATCTATCTATTATCTATCTATTATCTATTATCTATCTATTATCTATTATCGATCTATTATCTATTATCTATTATCTATTATCTATCTATTATCTATTATCTATTATCTATCTATTATCTATTATCTCTCTATTATCTATTATATATCCATTATCTATCTATTATCTATCCATTATCTATCTATTATCTATCCATTATCTATCTATCTCTCTCCCTCCATCTATTTTTTATCTATCACCTATATTATTGCTTGAACGTTTTTGAACCTTTCAGAAATGTGATTTTTCTTCATTTATTTGACATAAATCTACCTCAGATTTTGATACAAGTCCTAAACGTAGATAAATAACCAAATCAAACAAACGAGTGACAAATATGAGACTTTGTACTTGTTTTGTCAGATGTGAGTGACACAAGCATTATTATTATTATTATTATTATTATTATTATTATTATTAATATGTATTTATAGAGCAGCATTGATTCCATGGTGCCGTACACATGTGTATGTGAGCCTCTGGGATCAGTGGATGTTTTTGGATTATCCGGTGAGGGTTCTGCGCAGTTGCGCGTTGCGTCTTCCGGCACCTTCCATGTAACAGGTTTTTTTCTGTCTCGGCCGTGGAGAGGATGGTGGCCCCAGCAGAGCGCAATCTACGGCGGGGACAGAGGCATTGACGCCGGGGCCAGCGTTTCCGGAGGCCGGGCCTCGGTGCTGTGTGACTGTAATAACGATGCAGAGTTTAGAAGTTCAGGGAAAGTTTTGTGCAGAGATGTCGTCTCGGCTTCATTTGTACTTTCAGCTTCTCTTTTGTGCCGAGGAGTTGCTATAGGTTAACGACATTCGTCACCTCGGCTTTGAGTTTGCCGTCTGTTTCCCGTACTTTCCGTATGATATGTGTTTGCAGCCGAGCCATTCATTCCGCCCTGATGGCCTCCTGTTGTGTTTCTATTTCAGTAGCTGATGAAACATCTTAGCGGTAACATTCTCCAGCAGCATTTACCTGAGAAGTGTCCGTGCAATGCAGCGAAAGGTCAGTCTCCGCTGTTCTGCCGCATTCATTCTCGATGCTGCTCACCTGGCGTGGGCACATTAACTACAGACCGGCTCCGGCGCTGCACCACGGCTGCTCCTACTGCTGTTATGTAGAATTAGGATTTATCACATTGCTGCTTTTAGAAGGAAAAAAAATGAAAAAAAACAAATCAGAAAAGATATTGAATGGGGGGCATTCCCTACAGGGCCCTGGCACAGAAGCCGGCACTGTTATGGCTCAGCCTTGTGTGCAGCAATATGGGGCCTCTGAATGGCCCCCGTATACACACATCACATATGAAGATTAGTTATTAGTTTTCTACTGTCTTTCTCCATTGAATTCTACTTTCACAAAACATCTTCCCTTTGAAAGTTTCTAATTGAAAGTTATTATACCTTCTAAGGGAAAATGCCTCATCATGACCCAGTATCACCATGGGTTTATGAGGGACCAATCCTGTCAGACTCATCTGATTACTCCTATGAGGAGGGAAGTTCCAGACTGGACCAGGGAGACGCCATGGATGTCGTCTATATCAACTTTTCAAAAGCGTTTGATACAGCGCAACACAAAAGGTTAGTACATAAAATGAGATTAATGGGAATAGAGTAAATATGTGTAACTGGGTTAAGAACTGGCTCAGTGATAGGAAACAAAGGGTGTATAGTAATGGAACACACTCGGACTGGGTCACAGTTAACAGTGGGGTACCACAAGGGTCAGTATTGGGCCCTCTTCTTTTTAAAATATTTATTAATGGCGTTTTAATATTTGCAGATATTAGTAAGCTTTGCTAGGTAATCAATACCAAGGATGATAACTTAATATTATGAAAAAGAAAGGAGGGGAGGTGGTCGGTGGGCTAAAGGGCATGGGGGAGGGGAGAAAATGAAAACCGGAGGGGGATGGGGAGGAAAGGAGGAGTGGTGGAGGAGGGGGAGGGATGGAAAGAGAGGAGACCAGGGGGGCATGGACTAAGAATAACAAAGAGGTTGGACAGTAAAGCGTATATAGTGTGGTTCGTTTTTCGGTTAAAATTAATTATTTAATGGTATGCAGATCAATCATGTGGGTTAGGCCTTTAAGGGCGAAGTTATTAATCATAAAAATCCACCTAGATTCCACTTTGGACATTTGATTAAAAAAAATTGCCACCTCTCCAGTTTTTGGGTACTATCTGAATCCCAATGAAATGAGTTCCCTTGCAGGACTGGTTGTGTTTAAAATGTCTGGATGAAGGGCGCCCCAGGTAGCCTGCAGTAATACTCGTATTATTCTCTTTTATCCATTTTGTTACATTGTATTTTGTTTGTCCCCACATGGACCCTGGGTCATGTAAATGACCCCTGATGTGTTACAGGAGAGGAACATTTTTATTTTAAAGGTTTCTGTTCCTTCTGCATTAGAAAAAGTGCATTATATAGATCTCCTCATAGGAGCAAAAGCAAGATCCACATGGAGTAAAGCCCAGTGTTGGACATGTGAGAAGGGCCGGAGTGTTATGTGTACCATCAATGTGGTTGTTTGGTTGTCTTCTGATTAGAGCTACCAAAATTCCAAGAGTTTGGGCTTTTATCAAAATAAATTTTGGTTGTTTTTGTCAAAAGTCATCGTATAATGTTTGCTTGTTGGAGGATGAGCTAATCTGTGAAGATAAGTTAGGAGAAATCTCTAATTGGTTTAAAATCAAGGTCAATTCAGTCCTGGAGACAGATTGTACCTCCTTCAAGCATTTTCTACTTGTTGGTGATTGTAGGCTTTACTTATAGTATAAATTGTTGTTTTAGATGTATTGTTCGGCCTCCTCAATATAGTCCTCATTGTATGTACAGTTGCGACAAATACGTATGAATTGTCCCTTTGGGATGTTAGCCAAGCGGCAGCTGGCCATGTGGATAAATCTATTTGTGTCTACATCCTTGCGATAGCTTTTTGGCGGTTAGATGATTTTTGGTCTGTAATTATGGTTAAGATCAAGACATTAACACTGATCCTACTGATTGTGGGTGTGAATTCTAGACCTAAGTTTTTCTGGTTGGGCGTCTCCAAAAACGTGGTTGGTTTATGTTCAGGACCTTTCCAGATGAACAGGATGTCGTCAATGAACCTCCCCCATTACATCAGGTCTTTAAGTAGGGAATCTTTGGCATATATGGACACCTCCTTCCATCTACCCACATATAGGTTTACATAGCTTGGCACAAATCTAGTACCCATAGCGGTGCCCAACTTCTGAAGATAAAACTGATAATCATATATAAAGTAGTTATGGTTCAAAATAAAACTAATACTTTCCACGAAAAAACAAATTTGGGTGCTCATATAGATATCGTTTTGTTGTAAGACATAATTTGCTGCCTCACATCCTTTTTCCTGTTCAATGACTGAATAAAGAGATTTTATGTCCAAGGTAGCCAAAATGTCTTCATTTTTCCATGTAATTGATTCTAGTATGTTTAATACATGGTTACTGTCTTTCAACCCCACCCATGCCCTTCTCCCACGACTCTCTCCTCCCCTTCCACTCTCCCCTCCCTTCCTCCACCAACCTTTTCTCAATTACAGCCCTGCCCTTTCCCCCTACCCCCTTCTTTCCTCCCCTCCATCCTCCCCATTTCCCTCCCCCATCCTCCCCTCCTGCCTGTCCTCCCCTACTATCCTCTCCTTCCTATTTCCCTCTGCCCCTCTCTTTCATCTACCTGTCTGACCTTTATCGCAAATAGGCATTAAGTTCCAATGTTCCCCCATCCCCACTATACATATAAATACAATGTAATAAATATATTGTATACAGGTATATTTTAAGCATACCCAGCCTGCTTTGTGCAGACCCCTATAATTACTGATTTATACCTTTACTGACACTCACAGTTCTCACATTCTTCACATCTGTCAGCCTTTCTATATAAAGAGATTTGGTATGCTTTTGACACACCCTGTGTAAGAAGGACTGCATTCTTTTAAAATGCGTGGTATTGGCCGCATGAGGACACCGTACTGCTCTACAGTCATATGCCAGCTCATCCATCCTCGCGCATCTATCAGGAACAGTTTACGGCCGGAGCACCTTGACTGTAACGGGAAAACCATAACTTTGTCACACAGCATACACACACAAAAGTAAAGACAATAAGAGGTTCAGGAGGAAAAAGAAAAAGCAGGAAGGAAGCTACAAAACAAGAGGGGTAAACTCCTCAACCGCACCAAGCAAAGAACAGCTTTCACCAGTAAGTCTGGGACACCACACCTCACAGACCAACACAGAATAAACTATAGCTGGCATAGGTAGAAGGATTCAACCAGCATAAATAAGAGGGGAGCAGTTGTGATAGGTCTCCCCACAACGTGTGATTACAGCAGCAAGCAGAGATGAACTCTTCGTAGCCTGCCTAAGAATCAGCACACAGCAGGTCGACATCCGAGTCTTCCTGTGTTGATCACAGACACCAGAGAAACCATCGAGTGGAGTGTCAGAATCTGCAATCTGAACAGAATCCAATACCACCATGACAGTCAGCGAAGGTTGTGCAAAACTCAGTGTGACACTTTGTTCGCACGGTAAATATTTCCTTTCTGTATTTTTCAACCTACCTTAGCTGGTAACACACAGAACCAGTCTTCTACAAGCAGCTTTGACTATGGCTTTGTCAATAGGAGCGCCAGTGTCCTCTTTCTATTTTTGTCAGGCTATTGGTTAAACTCAATGGACTTAAGTCTATGCTCAACCTTAAAAACTATGAAAAACTCTGAAACTGCTGTGTGGTAGAACATAGATTTCTATCTTATGTCAAATTAGAAGTTTTTATCCACAATGCAATGCTTGTAGCCGGCTCCTCCAGATGTCATCGGCCCTTTATAGTACAGATGTGCTCCAGTGTTTCAGTAGGGACTTTGGGCAGGTCATCCTCACGAAGTCCCAAATCAAGTAAAGGAGGTAAAAATATCAGACTTTGTAATTTTTTGTTGACGAAAATAATCCAATATCACATGTCTGTAAGTGGCAAAAGTATGTGAACCTTCAGGATCAGCAGATAATCTGAGGGTGACATTAGAGTCTGGACTTTGTAGTCAATGGGGTGACAAGCAAGTGTGAGTTCAGCCTTGAGATCTATCAAAGTCTGATCTTCACAACACCTTTTTGTGGACTTCTATCATGATATAAACATAAGATTTCGGGGGGCGGCAAAAAGAGAGATGTTGGTGCTCATCAGACTGGGGAAGGTTACAAAGACATCTGTATAGAGCTTGTACTACAAAAAACAACAGTCTGACAGATTGTGTATAAATGGAGGAAATACAAGACCATCATTATCCTTCCCAGGAGACGCATGAGCATGTGCGGACTGATGGACGTGCGTGGACCAATGGGTGGGTGTAGACCAATGGACATGTGCAGACGGATGAGCATGTGCGGATGGATGAGTGTGTGTGGACCGATGGGTGGGTGTGGACCGATGAACAGGTGCAGATGGATGAGCATGTGCGGAGGGATGAGTGTGTGTGGACCGATGAGCAGGTGCAAACCAATTAGTTAGTACAGACCAATAGGTGGGTGCAGACTTATGGGTATGTCTGGAACAGTGGGTGGGTGCCGACCAATAAGAGTGTGCAGACTGATGGTCGGATGTGGACTGATTGGTGGGTGCAGCACGATGGGTTATGAATATAAGGCTGGAGTAACTCTTATGTGAGACTCGTGGGAGGATTCCACTGCACTGCCTGGACCGGCCACTGGCTCCTCTGACCTAACCCTAAACAGAAAAAAAATCTAATTGAGCAAATATGTTCTTTATTACACAAATTTTTGGGAAACTTATGCTAATTTTGGAAAAACTATGTTATCTTTTCTAAATACCCTTTGTATAAATAAGACCAAAATAGTAATTAGACCACAAAACCATGGGAAACGACAAACATTGCCAAAAGCCCAACTAAAGCATTTAATATTATTATTATTATTTTCAGTGCTCGGGAGGTTGTTCATGGAGGGTGTTCAGGAAGGGAGTTCATGGATATTGGTCATGGAGGGTGTTCATGGAGGTTGTTCCTGGAGATTGTTCATAGAGGTTGTTCATGGAGGGTGTTTATGGAGGTGTTTTGGAGGGTGTTGATGAGGTTGTTCATGGAGGTGTTTTGGAGGGTGTTGATGAGGTTGTTCATGGAGGGTGTTCATGGAGGTTGTTCATTGAGGGTGTTATGGAGGATGTTCATCGAGGGTGTTTCATAAAAGGTGTTCATGGAGGTTGTTCATTGAAGGTGTTCAGAGTAGCTGTTTAGAGACGGTGTTCATGGAGGGTCTTCATGGAGGTTGTTCATGGAGAGTCTTTACGGGGGGTCTTCATGAAGGTTGTTCATAGAGGTTGTTAATAGAGGTTGTTCCTGAAGGTTGTTTCTGGAGGGTGTTCATGGAGGGTGTTTTTGGAGGTTGTTGATGAGGTTGTTCATGGACGGTGTTCATGGATGGAATTGATGGAGGATGTTCATGGACAGCATTGATGGAGGGTGTTCATTGAGGTATTCATGGTGGTAGTTTATGGAGGGTGTTCATGGAGGTTGTTCATTGAAGGTATTGCTGGTGGCTGTTCAGAGAGGGTCTTCATGGAGGTTTATCATGGAGGGTCTTTATGGAGGTTGTTCATAGAGGTTGTTCCTGGAGGTTGTTCCTGCTGGGTGTTCCTGCTGGGTGTTCCTGCTGGGTGTTCACGGAGGGTGTTGACGGAGGGTGTTCATGAAGGGTGTTTATGGTGGTTGTTTATGGAGGGTGTTTCTGGAGGGTCTTCATGGATATTGTTAATGGATGGAGGGTGTGCATGGAGGGTGTTCCTGGAGGGTGTAGATGGTGGTTGTTCAGAAAGGGTATTCCTGGAGGGTGTTGATGGTGGTTGTTCAAAGAGGGTGTTCATGGAGGGTCTTCATGGATTTTCTAGATGGAGAGTGTTCATAGTGGGTGTCCAAGATGTTTGTTGATGGACGTGGTTCATAAAGGGTGTTGATGGAGGTTGTTGATTGAGGTTATTGATGACTTTGATTCCTACAGGGGAATATGGAGGGAACATAGTGAGCGGTCAGTACATGTCCTGCCGTCCGCACGTCACTATCTGTTCTTATTACAAATATAGAAACAGTAAAATATTCAGACATTTCTCCTTTTCTATTTTCTCTTCTGGAGACTTCCACAGAGTTCAAATGAGGAAATTTCTGATTATTCCGAGATGAATAAACAAGGCCCTATGAGTGGTTATCGCGAGTCTCGGAGCTGATGGAAAGCGTCCTCCTGGCTGCAGCGTGTGATCCGCAATCCGGTTAATACCGTACGCCGCGCGGCCACAGCATGGAAAATAAATATCAGCCGCTGTCAGTGGATCAAGCAGTCGGGAGATATTTGCTGCTGCGGGTGCTGATTGCAAAGCATCAAGATATCTTCATAATCTAGCACCGTATTTAAAATAAATATCAGGAGGCTTGATAGGCCAGACGAGACGTCTCCAGATATTGCCTCTGCTGAAGAACACAAAGGCTGGAATTACCAAGTGCTGAATATTTCAGGAACTCACAGAAGCAGCAAAATCCAACAAGTGCCCGAGATAAGTGGAATTATCTGTCACATGATTTACAATTTACACTAAAAATAGAGAAATAATGTGTAAAGTGATAGAATATTTGTAAATAGGGATAATATTCTAATACTGCCCCTACATACAAGAATATAACTGCTATAATACTGCCCCTATGTACAAGAATATAACTGCTATAATACTGCCCCTATGTACAAGACTATAACTACTATAATACTGCCCCTATATACAAGAATATAACTACTATAATACTGCCCCTATGTACAAGAATATAACTACTATAACACTGCCCCCTATGTACAAGAATATAACTACTATAATACTGCCCCCTATGTACAAGAATATAACTACTATAATACTGCCCCCTATGTACAAGAATATAACTACTATAATACTGCCCCTATGTACAAGAATATAACTACTATAATACTGCCCCTATGTACAAGAATATAACTACTATAATACTGCCCCTATGTACAAGAATATAACTACTATAATACTGCCCCCTATGTACAAGAATATAACTACTATAATACTGCCCCTATGTACAAGAATATAACTACTATAACACTGCCCCCTATGTACAAGAATATAACTACTATAATACTGCCCCTATGTACAAGAATATAACTACTATAACACTGCCCCCTATGTACAAGAATATAACTACTATAATACTGCCCCTATGTACAAGAATATAACTACTATAACACTGCCCCCTATGTACAAGAATATAACTACTATAATAATGCCCCCTATATACAAGAATATAACTACTATAATACTTCCCCTATGTACAAGAATATAATTACTATAATACTGCCCCCTATGTAAAAGAATATAACTACTATAATACTGCCCCTATGTACAAGAATATAACTACTATAATACTACCCCTATGTACAAGAATATAACTACTATAATACTACCCCTATATACAAGAATATAACTACTATAATACTGCCCCTATGTACAAGAATATAACTACTATAATACTACCCCTATATACAAGAATATAATTACTATAATACTGCCCCTATGTACAAGAATATAACTACTATAATACTGCCCCTATGTACAAGAATATAACTACTATAATACTACCCCTATATACAAGAATATAACTACTATAATACTGCCCCTATGTACAAGAATATAACTACTATAATACTGCCCCCTATGTACAAGAATATAACTACTATAATACTGCCCCTATGTACAAGAATATAACTACTATAATACTGCTCATATGTACAAGAATATAACTGCAATAATACTGCCCATATGTACAAGAATATAACTACTATAATACTGCCCCCTATGTACAAGAATATAACTACTATAATACTGCCCATATGTACAAGAATATAACTACTATAATACTGCCTCTATGTACAAGAATATAACTACTATAATACTGCCCCTACGTACAAGAATATAACTACTATAATACTGCTCCTATGTACAAGAATATAACTGCAATAATACTGCCCCTATGTACAAGAATATAACTGCTATAATACTGCCCCCTATGTACAAGAATATAACTGCTATAATACTGCTCCTATGTACAAGAATATAACTGCTATAGTACTGCCCCATATGTACAAGAATATAACTGCTATAATACTGCTCCTATGTACAAGAATATACCTACTATAATACTGCCCCTATGTCCAAGAATATAACTACTATAATACTGCCCCTATATACAAGAATATAACTGCTATAATACTGCTCCTATGTACAAGAATATAACTGCTATAATACTGCCCCTATGTACAAGAATATAACTGCTATAATACTGCTCCTATGTACAAGAATATAACTGCTATAATACTGCTCCTATGTACAAGAATATAACTGCTATAGTACTGCCCCATATGTACAAGAATATAACTGCTATAATACTGCCCCTATGTCCAAGAATATAACTACTATAATACTGCTCCTATGTACAAGAATATAACTGCTATAGTACTGCTCCTATGTACAAGAATATACCTACTATAATACTGCCCCTATGTCCAAGAATATAACTACTATAATACTGCCCCTATATACAAGAATATAACTGCTATAATACTGCTCCTATGTACAAGAATATAACTGCTATAATACTGCTCCTATGTACAAGAATATAACTGCTATAGTACTGCCCCATATGTACAAGAATATAACTGCTATAATACTGCTCCTATGTACAAGAATATACCTACTATAATACTGCCCCTATGTCCAAGAATATAGCTACTATAATACTGCCCCTATATACAAGAATATAACTACTATAATACTGCTCCTATGTACAAGAATATAACTACTATAATACTGCCCCTATGTACAAGAATATAACTACTATAATACTGCCCCTATATACAAGAATATAACTACTATAATACTGCCCCTATATACAAGAATATAACTACTATAATACTGCTCCGATGTAAAAAAATATAACTACTATAATAGTGCCCCAATATACAAGAATATAATTACTATAATACTGCCCCCTATGTATAAGAATATAACAACTGCTATAATACTGCTCCTATGTACAGGTATATAACTACTATAATACTGCTCCTATGTACAGGAATATAACTGCTGTAATATTTTCTGATCTGATGAATATTATACATATATATATATACGTCTCTGTGTGTTGTCAGTAGAGGTTGTGGGTGGCGTATCCTTCTCGGCGTATCCTTCTCGGCGTATCCTTCTCAGCGTATCCTTCTCGGTGTATCCTTCTCGGCGTATCCTTCTCGGCGTATCCTTCTCGGCGTATCCTTCTCGGCGTATCCTTCTCGGTATATTCTTCTCGGCGTATCCTTCTCGGCGTATCCTTCTTGGCGTATCCTTCTCGGCGTATCCTTCTCGGTGTATCCTTCTCGGTGTATCCTTCTTGGCGTATCCTTCTCGGTGTATTCTTCTCGGCGTATCCTTCTCGGCGTATCCTTCTCGGCGTATCCTTCTCGGCGTATCCTTCTTGGCGTATCCTTCTCGGTGTATTCTTCTCGGTGTATTCTTCTCGGTGTATTCTTCTCTGTGTATTCTTCTCGGTGTATCCTTCTCGGCGTATCCTTCTCGGCGTATCCTTCTTGGCGTATTCTTCTCGGCGTATCCTTCTTGGTGTATCCTTCTCGGCGTATCCTTCTCGGCGTATCCTTCTCGGTGTATCCTTCTCGGCGTATCCTTCTCGGCGTATCCTTCTCGGCGTATCCTTCTCGGTGTATCCTTCTCGGTGTATCCTTCTTGGCGTATCCTTCTCGGTGTATTCTTCTCGGCGTATCCTTCTCGGCGTATCCTTCTCGGCGTATCCTTCTCGGCGTATCCTTCTCGGCGTATCCTTCTCGGTGTATTCTTCTCGGTGTATTCTTCTCGGTGTATTCTTCTCGGTGTATTCTTCTCGGCGTATCCTTCTCGGCGTATCCTTCTCGGCGTATCCTTCTCGGTGTATTCTTCTCGGCGTATTCTTCTCGGCGTATCCTTCTTGGTGTATCCTTCTCGGCGTATCCTTCTCGGCGTATCCTTCTTGGTGTATCCTTCTCGGTGTATTCTTCTCGGCGTATTCTTCTTGGCGTATCCTTCTTGGTGTATCCTTCTCGGCGTATCCATCTTGGTGTATCCTTCTCGGTGTATTCTTCTCGGCGTATTCTTCTTGGCGTATCCTTCTTGGTGTATCCTTCTCGGTGTATTCTTCTCGGCGTATCCTTCTCGGCGTATCCTTCTTGGTGTATCCTTCTCGGCGTATCCTTCTCGGCGTATCCTTCTCGGTGTATCCTTCTCGGTGTATTCTTCTCGGTGTATCCTTCTCGGTATATTCTTCTCGGTGTATTCTTCTCGGCGTATCCTTCTTGGTGTATCCTTCTCGGTATATTCTTCTCGGTATATTCTTCTCGGTGTATTCTTCTCGGCGTATCCTTCTCGGCGTATCCTTCTCGGCGTATCCTTCTTGGTGTATCCTTCTCGGCGTATCCTTCTCGGCGTATCCTTCTCGGCGTATCCTTCTTGGTGTGCGTTATAGGCCGCGCTTTGTGCTTATTGTGCGGCGTTTGTCCTTGTAATCCGTCTCCTTCCGCCTTTTCTCGGATTTCGCGCCCGTTCTGCTTCCTCGTGTTTCCGTGCATATAATGGAGCTGTGATATATTATCCGTAGATGATAACTTTCAGATTTCTCCGTCACTTTCTGGCGTAACGCTGAAAATCACAGAAATTAATTAGAAATATGTTTAGCATTTCAGTCTGTGAGTAATTATCGCAGCTTCAGCCCTTTAGGCACAATAGTGTAAGCTACAATCCAGACAGTGAAGTTGTAATGTCATTCATCCAGTGTGAAAATGAAGTGTCGAGAGATGGAGCTGGTGCCGGATTCAATTAGCTCCATGCATCTACGGAGCGATGGAACCGACCCCACAGACCCTCCCCCGCTTATTACAGGGGCTCCGTCCCCTCCGTCCACGTGCAGCTCGTTAATATCCTCTTTTCATAGTATCATAGTATCATAGTATCATAGTATCATAGTTTTTAAAGGTTGAAGGGAGACTCTAAGTCCATCTAGTTCAACCCGTAGCCTAACATGTTGATCCAGAGGAAGGCAAAAAAACCCCAATGTGGCAAACAAGTTCCAATGGGGAAAAAATGTCCTTCCTTCGTCCACATCCGGCAATCAGACTAGTTCCCTGGATCAATACCCTGTCATAAAATCTAATATACATAACTGGTAATATTACATTTTTCAGGAAAGGCGTCCAGGCTCTGCTTAATGTTAGTAGTGAATCACTCATTACAACATCATGCGGCAGAGAGTTCCATAGTCTCACTGCTCGTACAGTAAAGAATCCTCGTCTGTGATTATGATTAAACCTTCTTTCCTCAAGACGTAGCAGATGCCCCCGTGTTCCAGTCGCAGGCCTAGGTGTAAAAAGATCTTTGGAAAGGTCTCTGTACTGTCCCCTCATATATTTATACATTGTGATTAGATCCCCCCTAAGCCTTCGTTTTTCCTGTCTTGGTATTGCAGCCCCCCCATTCCTCTAATAATCTTGGTGGTCTTCTCTGCACCCTCTCCAGTTCAGCTATGTCCTTCTTATATATCGGTGACCAGAATTGTACACAGTATATAAGTGCGGTCGCACTAGTGACTTGTACAGAGGTAGAACTATATTTTTTTCATGAACACTTCTACCTCTTTTAATACATCCCATTATTTTATTAGCCCTGGCAGCAGCTGCCTGACACTGGCCACTAAAGTGAAGTTTACCATCCACCCATACACCCAAGTCTTTTTCTGTGTCTGTTTTACCCAGTGTTCTACAATTAAGTACATAATCATAAATGTTATTTCCTCTACCCAAGTGCATGACCTTACATCTGGGTCTGTGTACTTCTACAAGTGCTTCATAAGTGCTCAGAAATATACCAGAAATGTCCCAGAAGTGACCAGAAGGTGAACTCTACTTCTTTAACTGTGTCTTTCACTTGCATTTTGCTCCTTCCCCCTTATTCCCACTTGAAAACCCAATTCACACCATGTTCACTTACGCCCTCACAGTCTTTGCTCCACTCCTCCTCACTCTCCTTCGCTATCCCCAAACCCCAGCACTCTCCAAACAAATATTCATCTCCCCTTCCCTCTTACCTCCCCACCTGTCCTCATCTGCTGACCTGCTCCTAAACCGCAGATCGCTTCTAGTATCGCGCAGACCAGGCCGTCCACTCTCCTTCTCCCACCTGCTCTCCCTTTCTCTACTTCTCCTCACTGCTGGCGACATATCTCCCAATCCTGGACCCCCACAGATGGGACACTCCTCTTTATCACCCCCCTACCGCTCCCCATCTAGTAGTAACTACCGCAACCTCTCCAACATAAAATCCATTCCCCTCTCTGCCACTCCGCAGCCCCCTCTCTCTGGAGCGCTCTGGAATGCCCGTTCCATCTGTAATAAACTGCACTTCATTCACGACCTCTTTATCTCTAGCAATCTATCCTTTCTGGCCCTCACCGAAACATGGCTGACACCATCCAACACTGCCTCCCCTGCTGCGCTGTGCTACGGCGGCCTCCACTTCACCCACACCCCTCGCCCTGGCAATAGACAGGGTGGAGGAGTGGGCCTCCTCCTTTCTAACAACTGCAGCTTCACCCCAATGCCACCTCTACCCTCCCTTGTCCTGCCTTCCTTTGAAGTGCACTCTGTCCGCATCTACTCTCCCTCCAACCTCCAAGTGGCCGTCATATACAGACCCCCGGGCCCAACCACTGCCTTTATCGACCAGTTCTCCGCCTGGCTTCTACACTTTCTCTCTGCTGACATCCCCACTATCATCATGGGTGACTTCAACATCCCCACTGACACCCGCCAGTCAGCGGCCTCCAAACTCCTCTCCCTCGCCTCATCTTTTGGTCTAACTCAGTTGTCCGCCTCTGCCACCCACAAAGATGGCCACACACTAGACCTTATCTTCACCCGTCTCTGCTCTCTATCTAACCTCACTACCTCCCCTCTCCCCTTATCTGACCACCATCTGCTGACCTTTTCAGCCCTGTCCTCCTCACCTGCCCCCCCTGTCCAGCACATATCACACCCCCGCAGAAACCTTGCACACATCAACATACACACCCTTTCTGACTCTATCCTACCGCTGTCCTCCATATCTTCACTCCACGACACAAACAGTGCCACCATTTTCTACAACGCCACTCTCACATCAGCTATTGATTCAGTCGCTCCTCTTGTGAACGGCAGAGCAAGACGAATCAATAGACAACCCTGGCACAACAGCCTCACTAAAAAACTACGGCAAGTGTCTAGAGCCGCAGAGCGGCGCTGGAAGAAAACGCACTCCCAGGAAGACTTCACCACATTCAAAAATGCAATTCACACATTTCGCTTGGCCCTTACCTCGGCTAAACAGAATTACTTCAAAAACCTCATATCCTCTTTAACACACAACCCCAAACAGCTATTTAACACTTTTACCTCCCTCCTTCGCCCACCGCTGCCCCCTCCAACCTCCCTCATCTCCGCAGAAGAATTTGCCACATATTTCAAAGAAAAGATCGACCAAACCAGACAAGTCTTTTCTGCTGAACCACCACAACCCCTTTATATAACAGACCACTGCCCCTCCCCCATAAACTTCCTCCCCACTATCACCGAAGGAGAGCTTGCACATCTTCTCTCAAAAGCGCACCTCACTACATGCGCACTTGACCCCATCCCATCCCACCTCCTCCCCAACCTCACCACTATCCTTATTCCCGCCTTATCCCATCTCTTCAACCTATCTCTAACAACTGGTAACTTCCCTTCTGCCTTTAAGCATGCAACAGTCACACCTATCCTAAAGAAACCTTCCCTCGACCCAACCTCTACTACCAGCTATCGACCCATATCGCTACTCCCACTTGCCTCAAAACTCCTGGAACAGCATGTCCATGCTGAACTTTCCTCCCACCTCTCCTCTAACTCTCTCTTTGACAACCTACAGTCCGGCTTCCGTCCACATCATTCCACTGAAACTGCCCTGACTAAAATCACAAATGACTTACTTACCGCCAAAGCTAACAACCACTTCTCTGTACTCCTACTTCTAGACCTATCCTCAGCCTTTGACACTGTTGACCACTCCCTGCTACTACAGATCCTCTCTTCCCTTGGTGTCAGAGACCTCGCTCTCTCTTGGATCTCTTCATACCTCTCCAACTGCACTTTTAGTGTCTCCCATTCCCACACAACCTCTTCATCCCGTTCTCTCTCTGTTGGTGTCCCTCAAGGCTCTGTCCTGGGACCCTTACTTTTTTCTATCTATACATTTGGCCTGGGACAACTCATAAAGTCCCATGGCTTCCAGTACCACCTATATGCTGATGACACTCAGATCTACCTCTCTGGTCCAGATGTCACATCTCTGCTGTCCAGAATCCCAGAGTGCCTATCTGCTATATCTTCCTTCCTTTCCTCTCGCTTCCTAAAGCTCAATATGGCCAAAACTGAGCTGATCATCTTTCCTCCATCTCCCCTGCACTCTCCACCTGATCTATCCATTACAATTAATAACATCACGCTCTCCCCAGCACCCAAAGTTCGGTGCCTCGGAGTGACCTTTGACTCTGCCCTGTCCTTCATACCGCACATCCAATCCCTCACCACCTCCTGCCGTTTTCAACTCAAAAATATCTCCAGAATCCGCCCTTTTCTCAATCCCCAATCTACAAAAATTCTAGTGCACGCCCTCATAATCTCCCGCATCGACTACTGCAACATCCTCCTCTGTGGTCTCCCTGCTAACACACTCGCCCCTCTCCAGTCCATCCTTAACTCTGCTGCCCGACTGATCCACCTCTCTCCTCAATACCACCCCGCTTCTCCTCTCTGCAAGTCCCTCCACTGGCTCCCAATCTTCCACCGTATCCAATTCAAATTACTAACACTGCCCTACAAAGCTATCCATAATCTGTCTCCTCCATATATCTCTGAACTAATCTCTCGCTACACTCCAAAACGTAACCTCCGGTCCTCCCAAGATCTCCTTCTATCCTCCTCTCTCATTCGCTCCTCATGCAACCGACTCCAAGACTTCTCCCGAGCATCCCCAGTCTCCTGGAACTCACTGCCTCAACACGTCAGACTATCTACTACACTCGCAAGCTTCAAACGGAACCTAAAGACTCATCTGTTCAGAAATGCCTATAACCTTCAATGACCTCACTGCTTCACCCCCGTGCGGAGCTGCCGCCCCACCCCCGTGCGGAGCTGCCGCCCCACCACCGTGCGGAGCTGCCGCCCCACCACCGTGCGGAGCTGCCGCCCCACCACCGTGCGGAGCTGCCGCCCCACCACCGTGCGGAGCTGCCGCCCCACCACCGTGCGGAGCTGCCGCCCCACCACCGTGCGGAGCTGCCGCCCCACCACCGTGCGGAGCTGCCGCCCCACCTACACCCCACCTACTGTCTCCTCCCCAAAATCTTTTAGGATGTAAGCCCGCAAGGGCAGGGCCCTCTTCCCCCTGTGCTAGTCTGTCTATTGTAACGTGTACATGTATTCTGTATGTAACCCCCTCATGTACAGCACCATGGAATCAATGGTGCTCTATAAATAAACAATAATAATAATACATTTATCTACATTAAACTTCAATTGCCACTTCTCAGCCCAATCCTCCAATTTACATAAATCTCCCTGTAATATAAAATTATCCTCCTCTGTATTGATTACCCTGCAGGTTTAGTATCATCTGCAAATATTGAAATTCTACTCCGCATGCCCCCAACAAGGTCATTTATAAATATGTTGAAAAGAAGCGGGCCCAATACTGACCCCTGTGGTACCCCACTATGAACTGAGACCCAGTCCGAGTACGTACCATTAATAACCACCCTTTGTTTCCTATCACTGAGCCAGTTTTTAACCCAGTTACACATATTTTCCCCTATCCCCATTATTCTCATTTTATGTACCAACCTTTTGTGTGGCACCGTATCAAAAGCTTTTGAAAAGTCCATATACACAACATCCACTGCATTTCCCTGGTCCAGGCTTGAACTTACCTCTTCATAGAAGCTGATCAGTTTGACAGGATCGATCCCTCATAAACCCATGTTGATCTCTGCCATAAGGTTATTTTTCTTGAGATACTCCAGTATAGCATCTCTCAAGAAACCCTCAAGGATTTTACCAACCGTAGAGGTTAAACTTACCGGCCTATAATTTCCCGGCTCAGTTTTTGTCCCCTTTTTGAATATTGGCACCACATTTGCTATGCGCCAGTCCTGCGGTACCGACCCTGTTATTAAGGAATCTGAGAAGATTAAAAATAATGGTCTATCTATCACAGAACTCAATTCCTGTAGTACTCTGGGGTGTAGCCATCCGGGCCCGGAGATTTGTCAACCTTAGTGATTTCGAGGCGGCGGCGTACTTCCTGCTGGGTTAAGCAGGTAATATTCAAGGGTGAATTTATGGTATCACTGGTCATGTCATCTGCCATGGCATTTTCTTGTATAAAAACCGTAGAAAAAAAGTCATTCAGCAGGTTGGCTTTACCCTCATCCCCTTCCACCATTTCACCAAGACTATTTTTAAGGGGGCCAACACTATCGCTTTTCAGTTTTTTACTGTTTATGTAGTTAATATTTTAGGATTATTTTTACTTTCTCTCGCAATGAGTCTCTCTGTCTCAAACTTAGCTAACTTAATTTGCTTTTTACATATTTTATTTAATTTTCTATAATTATATAATGCCTCATCACTACCTACCCTCTTTAATTCTTTTAAGGCTTTCTGTTTTTCTTTTATTGCTTCCCTTACAGCTCTATTTAGCCATAGGGGTTCCCTCCTATTTCTAGCATGTTTGTTCCCATAGGGTATATTTTCTGCACAAGCCCTATTCAGGATGCTCATAAAAGTCTCCCATTTGCTTTGTGTACTTTTATTACTTAGTACATCATCCCAGTTTATTGCACTAAGATCATCTCTCAACCGTTTAAAATGTGCTTTCCTGAAGTTTAGTGTCCTTGTAGCCCCTCTACTAGACATCTTACTAAAGAATACATGAAAACTTATTATTTTGTGATCACTATTCCCCAAGTAACCCCCAACTTTCATTGTTACTTCCTATTTTTCAGCTGAATTCTACTGACCTTGCGTTTAGTAGTAACTATAAAGAAGCAGAGCTGCAGTGTAAAGCATGGAAGACAGGCCTGGTGGAAGATAGATCATGTCAATAAACAAGCGATGCTAATGGCAGCCTCGTACTTTAAATGTAATGTAGTTGTGACCTGAGAGAGGAAAGCGGCAGTCACCGGTCATTCCTTCCATTTCCAGCAGCATGACGTCTGACCCAGCGATTAGCTGCAGCGGTCACATGAAGCAGTCGTGACATCACAGCTGGAGATGTCTCAACAAAGCTGAAGTGACAGGGACCGGCATTAATACTGTCCTTTTACCTGTCTTATTTCTTCTTTTTTACTCTGAGACTAAAAGAAATGGCGCTGGCCGGGGGCCGCGGTGACTGACGGCTCCGCCCCCGACTGATACGTTACGTTACATTGTAAGGAGAGGTTTGATGATCACTTCTTCACCTGCTCACTCAGTGTCTGCAGTTTACGTCACATTGTCATCTTTACAATAAAAACAAAACAAACCCGCGATACTCGATGGTGTACTGAGCAGTGCTGAGCACCTGCGATACTCGATGGTTTACTGAGCAGTGCTGAGCACCCGCGATACTCGATGGTGTACTGAGCAGTGCTGAGCACCCGCGATACTCGATGGTGTACCGAGCAGTGCTGAGCACCTGCGATACTCGATCGTTTACTGAGCAGTGCTGAGCACCCACGATACTCGATGGTGTACTGAGCAGTGCTGAGCACCCGCGATACTCGATGGTGTACCGAGCAGTGCTGAGCACCCGTGATACTCGATGGTGTACCGAGCAGTGCTGAGCACCCGTGATACTCGATGGTGTACTGAGCAGTGCTGAGCACCCGCGATACTCAATGGTGTACCGAGCAGTGCTGAGCACCCGTGATACTCGATGGTGTACCGAGCAGTGCTGAGCACCCGTGATACTCGATGGTGTACTGAGCAGTGCTGAGCACCCGCGATACTCAATGGTGTACCGAGCAGTGCTGAGCACCCGTGATACTCGATGGTGTACTGAGCAGTGCTGAGCACCCGTGATACGCGATGGTGTACCGAGCAGTGCTGAGCACCCGTGATACTCGATGGTGTACTGAGCAGTGCTGAGCACCCGTGATACTCGATGGTGTACTGAGCAGTGCTGAGCACCCGCAATACTCGATGGTGTACCGAGCAGTGCTGAGCACCCGTGATACTCGATGGTGTACTGAGCAGTGCTGAGCACCCGTGATACGCGATGGTGTACCGAGCAGTGCTGAGCACCCGTGATACTCGATGGTGTACCGAGAAGTGCTGAGCACCCGTGATACGCGATGGTGTACCGAGCAGTGCTGAGCACCCGTGATACTCGATGGTGTACTGAGCAGTGCTGAGCACCCGTGATACTCGATGGTGTACCGAGCAGTGCTGAGCACCCGCAATACTCGATGGTGTACCGAGCAGTGCTGAGCACCCGTGATACTCGATGGAGTACTGAGCAGTGCTGAGCACCCGCGATACTCGATGGTGTACCGAGCAGTGCTGAGCACCCGTGATACTCGATGGTGTACTGAGCAGTGCTGAGCACCCGCGATACTCGATGGTGTACTGAGCAGTGCTGAGCACCCGCGATACTCGATGGTGTACTGAGCAGTGCTGAGCACCCGCGATACTTGATGGAGTACTGAGCAGTGCTGAGCACCCGCGATACTCGATGGAGTACTGAGCAGTGCTGAGCACCCGCGATACTCGATGGTGTACTGAGCAGTGCTGAGCACCCGCGATACTTGATGAAGTACTGAGCAGTGCTGAGCACCCGCGATACTTGATGGAGTACTGAGCAGTGCTGAGCACCCGCGATACTCGATGGTGTACTGAGCAGTGCTGAGCACCCGCGATACTTGATGGAGTACTGAGCAGTGCTGAGCACCCGCGATACTCGATGGTTTACTGAGCAGTGCTGAGCACCCGCGATACTTGATGGAGTACTGAGCAGTGCTGAGCACCCGCGATACTTGATGGAGTACTGAGCAGTGCTGAGCACCCGCGATACTCGATGGTTTACTGAGCAGTGCTGAGCACCCGCGATACTCGATGGTGTACTGAGCAGTGCTGAGCACCCACGATACTCAATGGTGTACTGAGCAGTGCCGAGCACCCGAGATACTCGATGGTGTACTGAACAGTGCTGAGCACCCGCGATACTCAATGGTGTACTGAGCAGTGCCGAGCACCCGAGATACTCGATGGTGTACTGAGCAGTGCTGAGCACCCGCGATACTCGATGGAGCACTGATTATATCGAGCACACTGATACTCGATGGTGTACTGAACACTTCAGAGCACCCGCGATACTTGATGGTGTACTGAGCATATCGAGCACACTGATACTCGATGGAGTACTGAGCATATCGAGCACACTGATACTCGATGGAGTACCGAGCAGTGCCGAGCACACTGATACTCGATGGAGTACCGAGCAGTGCCGAGCATGCTCGCTCATCATTACAAGTCACCTGATTTCGTGGTTCTCATTCCCACCCCTTGTGCTTTAAAAAAATGGATGCAAATAAAAGCAACTTATAAGTTTTTAACGATTGATCCACTGCCTTAAAAGGCATTTGTTTGCATAAGATTAGTTTTTTTTTGTTTTGAAAATGTCTTTCTTAAGAATTACAAAAGTGTGGAGTGACCCGGCTGGAGAAGGAATGATCCGTCATAGAATGATGCAGCCTCCTATTGATGGACCTCAGAAGGCTGCAGCCTCCTATTGATGGACCTCCGAGGGCTGCAGCTTCCTATTGATAGACCTCAGAGGGCTGCAGCTTCCTATTGATGGACCTTATTGGGCTGCAGCTTCCTATTGATGAACCTCAGAGGGCTGCGGCTTCCTATTGATGGGCCTCCGAGGGCTGCGGCTTCCTATTGATGAACCTCAGAGGGCTGCGGCTTCCTATTGATGGGCCTCCGAGGGCTGCGGCTTCCTATTGATGGACCTCAGAGGGCTGCAGCTTCCTATTGATGGACCTCAGAGGGCTGCGGCTTCCTATTGATGGGCCTCCGAGGGCTGCGGCTTCCTATTGATGAACCTCAGAGGGCTGCGGCTTCCTATTGATGGGCCTCCGAGGGCTGCGGCTTCCTATTGATGGACCTCAGAGGGCTGCAGCTTCCTATTGATGGACTTCAGAGGGCTGCAGCTTCCTATTGATGGACCTCAGAGGGCTGAAGCTTCCTATTGATGAACCTCAGAGGGCTGCAGCTTCCTATTGATGGACCTCAGAGGGCTGCAGCTTCCTATTGATGGACCTCAGAGGGCTGCAGATTTCTATTGATGGACCTCAGAGGGCTGCAGATTCCTATTGATGGACCTCAGAGGGCTGCAGCTTCCTATTGATGGACCTCAGAGGGCTGAAGCTTCCTATTGATGGACCTCAGAGGGCTGCAGCTTCCTATTGATGGACCTCAGAGGGCTGCAGCTTCCTATTGATGGACCTCAGAGGGCTGCAGCTTCCTATTGATGGACCTCAGAGGGCTGCAGCTTCCTATTGATGGACCTCAGAGGGCTGCAGCTTCCTATTGATGGACCTCAGAAGGCTGCAGCCTCCTATTGATGGACCTCAGAGGGCTGCAGATTCCTATTGATGGACCTCAGAGGGCTGCAGCTTCCTATTTATGGACCTTATTGGGCTGCAGCTTCCTATTGATGAACCTCAGAGGGCTGCGGCTTCCTATTGATGGACCTCAGAGGGCTGCAGCTTCCTATTGATGGACCTCAGAGGGCTGCAGATTTCTATTGATGGACCTCAGAGGGCTGCGGCTTCCTATTGATGGGCCTCTGAGGGCTGCGGCTTCCTATTGATGGACCTCAGAGGGCTGCAGCTTCCTATTGATGGACCTCAGAGGGCTGCAGCTTCCTATTGATGGACCTCAGAGGGCTGCAGATTTCTATTGATGGACCTCAGAGGGCTGCAGATTCCTATTGATGGACCTCAGAGGGCTGCAGCTTCCTATTGATGGACCTCAGAGGGCTGCAGATTTCTATTGATGGACCTCAGAGGGCTGCAGCTTCCTATTGATGGACCTCAGAGGGCTGCAGATTTCTATTGATGGACCTCAGAGGGCTGCAGATTTCTATTGATGGACCTCAGAGGGCTGCAGCTTCCTATTGATGGACCTCAGAGGGCTGCAGCTTCCTATTGATGGACCTCAGAGGGATGCAGATTCCTATTGATGGACCTTATAGGGCTGCAGATTCCTATTGATGGACCTCCGAGGGCTGCAGCTTCCTATTGATGGACCTCAAAGGGCTGCAGCTTCCTATTGATGGACCTCAGAAGGCTACAGCTTCCTATTGATGGACCTCAGAGGGCTGCAGTTTCCTATTGATGGACCTCAGAGAGTTGCAGATTCCTATTGATGGACCTCAGGGGGCTGCAGCTTCCTATTGATGGACCTCAGAGGGCTGCAGCTTCCTATTGATGGACCTCAAAGGGCTGCAGCTTCCTATTGATGGACCTCCGAGGGCTGCAGCTTCCTATTGATGAACCTCTGAGGGCTGCGGCTTCCTATTGATGGACCTCAGAAGGCTACAGCTTCCTATTGATGGACCTCAGGGGGCTGCAGCTTCCTATTGATGGACCTCAGAGAGCTGCAGCTTCCTATTGATGGACCTCAGGGGGCTGCAGCTTCCTATTGATGGACCTCAGAGAGTTGCAGATTCCTATTGATGGACCTCAGGGGGCTGCAGCTCCCTATTGATGGACCTCAGGGGGCTGCAGCTTCCTATTGATGGACCTCAGGGGGCTGCAGCTTCCTATTGATGGACCTCAGAGAGTTGCAGATTCCTATTGATGGACCTCAGGGGGCTGCAGCTTCCTATTGATGGACCTCAGAGGGCTGCAGCTTCCTATTGATGGACCTCAGAGAGTTGCAGATTCCTATTGATGGACCTCAGGGGGCTGCAGCTTCCTATTGATGGACCTCAGTGGGCTGCAGCACTGGATACAAACCCTCAGCTGTGAGAAGTCATCCGTCTGTACAGATGCTGTAAACAACGTTCCACATTCACTGATCTCAAGAATCCTGGAAATGATGAGTGATTGCTATAGTAAATCAGAAAGTTGTGTAAACTCTTCCTGTGAACCTGATTGAGCTTCACTTCCATAAATCTGCTAACGTGGCATCGAAATATCATTAAAAAAGGATAAAACTGGAAAAAAAGCTGAAGCCTCAATACTATAAACTCCCGGTAATGTCTTGTTAAATGTGATTACTGCAACGCGATCCCGATGCTGAGATCACACAAAGCAAATCACACAAACAAATCTCCATGTATCGCAGAACGTGAAGACTTCACCCCGGTACCAGGATAATTGTATCAAAAAGGCATTACGTCTTGTGGGTTCAGCATCATTAAACCTGGAGGAACTTGGGAGACGGTTTGGGTCAGCTCTGGAGGCCGCCCACTCCGCGCAGGAACCAGCGAGCGCTCAGACAAGCCGCTTCACCCTCAGCTGCTAATCCCACATACTAATACAATTAGCTCTGCAAAGGAACAAAAGGACAAGTGAAATTGTAATCGGCCCGGGCAGCACTTGACGACCTTCATTAATATTCTCCTAGATGAATATAAATCTTACAGCTGAGATGAGGAATTAGTGCACTAAGCCCAGAATATTGCACTTCAAGCCAGAAATGCTGCACATTCGCAGGGGCGGATTGTTCACATCGCACAATGGAAGTTTTGTACATCTGCAATTAGAAACGTGACCCCGGTGTAGTAACTCTGCACCCCAGGACTCTGCAGGGTGCCGCATCCTATTATTGGATGGACGTACTTATAGCTTTAACCCTGGTCTGGTATCATGAAAAAAAAATCACTAGTGAGACCATTGGGTCACTATGACCCCCACCACCAAACTGTGTACCTCTCTACATGTAGTGACCCCGACATCCATCATAGCTATAAACAGAAAACAGCATGTGCAATATGTCAGGTGCATCTTCAGAAGAAAATGCATAAGATGCCATAACCGTGTGGAACTACATGTGCTGTCACCTACATGTGCAATCACATTGACCCCATGGAACCAGATAAGGGTTAATTGGACATTAATTTTATTGAAATAAATGTAACAAGCTACAGACTTCTTATATGTTTAAGGAGTTACATAGCTGTGTCAGTAGATGGCACTGTTCTGTGTGTTGATGCTTAATAATGCAAATCTGACTGGATATGTTGATGCTGCCTGGGCTGGTGACCCTTCTGACAGAAAATCCACCAGTGGATATTTATTTTTACTTTCCGGCGGAGTTATTAGTTTGGCTAGTAGAAAACAATGTACTGTAACACTGTCCTCAACAGACGCAGAATATGTTCCTGCAGCACAGACAAGTCAAGAAGGCATATGGCTGAGACAACTATTGCCAGATCTTGGTCAACAGCAGTAAGGAGTACTTTGCACGTTGCGACATCGCTACTGCGATATCGTCGGGGTCAAATCGAAAGTGACGTACATCCGGCGCCAGTAACAACGTCGCAACATGTAAAGCCTAGGAGAGAAGATGAACGAGCGTGAAACAGTCAAAAATCGGTGATCTGTGTCACGTCGGTCATTTTCATAATGTCGGTGCGTCTGCAGGTACGATGTTGTTTGTCGTTCCTGCAGCTCCACACATCGCTGTGTGTAAACCCGCAGGAGCGACAAACATCTCCTAACCTGCACCCGCCGTCCACCAGCAATGCGGAAGGGAGAAGGTGGGCGCGATGTTTACATCCCGCTCATCTCCGTCCCTCCTCTGCTATTGGCCGGCCGATTAATGACGTCGCGGTGACGTCGCTGTGACGCCGAACGCACCTCCCCCTTGAAGGAGGGATTCTTTGGCAGTTACAGCGACGTCGCCGACCAGGTAAGTGCGTGTGAAGCTGCCGTAGCGATGATGTTCGCTACGGCAGCTATCACAAGATATCGCATGTGTGACAGGGGCGGGGACTATAGCGCTCGGCATCGCTATCATCGGCTTGCGATGTCGCAGCATGCAAAGTACCCCTTAGAACCTACAAAAATATTTGAAGACAATCAAGGATGTGTTGCACTAGCTCAGATGGAAAGAGTTAACCCAAGAACTAAGCATATTGATGTTAAATGTCACTGTCTGAGGGATCATCAAGAGCAAGGACTTCTGAGTTTGGAGTACTGTCCAACTGATGACCGCAGAGATATTTACAACGGCACGAATGGCTGAAAGGCATCAAAGACTGGTACAGACGTTTGGACTGATCGAACGTCCTCAGACTTATTATATGTTGGAGCGTTACATTGCAGTGTCAGTAGATGGCGCTGTTCTGTGTGCCGATGGTTAATAATATGTAGTGTATCTTATGTGTTAGTTTTGCACCGCTCTCTCGCTTGGCCAGTAATTGGGAATGAGGGTCCTTGATAATCGGCCTTTGTGAATGGATCGTAATACTGATCTGCCGCTGCCTGCACGTTACCTGCGACTTTACAGCATTGTCTATGTGTAAAATAGTGAGTTTATGGAGATTTGATTCATAAACTGGAATATATGCATCCATAAAATGTATATATTTCGCCCATGCCTTTAAGAGTGACTTTGTGAGCTGGAAATACTGACCAAGGTTTGACAAGGTAGAACCAAAGCCATCTGCTATTGTTCGTCAAAGCTTTCAACGAAGGGCTATATTCTGTTTGGAATTTGTGCTAAGAACTGAAATTAGCTTTGAGAATCTTCTTTCTGTTACACTAAGGTCAAAGTTCAGCGAGCTTCAAAAGAGTTATATATATGTCGAAGTGGTTTAGTTTTACAAGTCTCCACTGCGCAAAACACTTATTTAGCAAAAATTATGAATACGTGATATGACATAATGCTTAACTAAAAAGGATAGTTACTTCTTGTAATACCATGTAAAGAGATAAGTAGAATCAGGAGGTGGGGTTTGAATTATAAAAGAGGACCACACTTCAAAGGGTCAGGAGAAGATAGGAAGGAGGAGATAGGAAGGAGAAGGACGGACTCACCAGACTCGACCAGACGATCCGAGACGGCTTATCACAACATCACAGCGATGTAAGATAAATGAACTCTGTTTTTTCTCTACTTATTTGTCTATCCATCTATTAACTCAAGCCAAGACAGTAACTTTTCTGTAATGACTGTAACTTCAACTTTTATCTGAATAAATCCATATATATATATATGTTTTTGCACCTATTTTGCTCCAATCATTAATATACTGGCTTAGCATATGTCACGTCAAACCGTATTTTTAACATATTTGGCGAGCATCAGCCTGAATGATTGAGAGGCACAGCTGTTTTCTGTGCGTGGTGTTTTTTTTCACACTGCCTTTTGCTGGAAGACCCTTTTTCTTACGTCATTCCCTGCTGTTTGTCCGAGAAGGGGGGTCAGTGGAGTAATCTCTGTCCAAGCCTGCAGGCAACGACGATACACTGTGTCTACATCACGAACCTTACAGAGGTTTAATGTGACAAGCTGCACGGAGGTCATATGTGTCAAAGCCTTGACGGACATCTGAGGACTTCCAATTCCGGGACGATCGATCCATAGACGATTGGAGCCATTCCAGGACCATCAAACCATAGACGATTGGAGCCATTCCAGGACCATCGATCCATAGACGATTGGAGCCATTCCAGGACAAGCATCACATATTGGTGAGAAATGGATTTTATTCATGATTATTCTAGTAACAGTCATGTAGAGTATACATTTGACCAGAGGCACACTGACGCACAGTTATGGTCAAATTTGTACCGGCAATGTGAACTTGAGAATACTAAGTTAGATAAGAAGTTTTTTACTGTGAAACGGTTACAGAAAAAGATACAGAATGTATTGGGTATGGTATACACTTACAACTCCATGGTGGGTGGGGCACAGCCATATGCACACACCATCTGCATGGTGACAGATACACCCAATACAACAGACACATCCAATACAACAGATACACACATCACAGATGCAGAAACAACAGATTGTCCAAATTGTTCGATATTAGCAGAACATATCGAACATCTGGAGGATCAGTTGGAAACAAGAGCAGATTTAATATCAAAATTACGGAAAGATATTAAATATGTATCTGTTAATACGAGGCAGAACAAGACAGATGCTTCCCCGTCACCCGCCTCAGGTTCAGACATACCGGACAGGCTGAATACAGCCGAGGACGAGAGTCTGAATGAGGAGGAACTTCGGAAAAAGAAGTTACATGATAAGGACGCCCGTCTTAACATTAAAATCCATGACCAATTAATGAAAATCATTAAAGACATACCGAAATATGATGATAAAATGGACGCCTTCAATAATGCGGACATTTTTGAGTCACATTCAGATAAATATAATCTAACGAATGAACAGAGAAACAAGATTTTCAGGGTATGGCTTCCCTCCCACATGGCAAAAAGGTTACAAGCAACACCTAGGCCAAACGAACACGATGACCTGATCCATGACACAAAGGAAGATAGGCTGAGACAGTTAATTCTCTTTACTACAGGAGAGTCTACCCCAACAGTCGAATTGTTAGAAAACCTTAAAACACACATACAGGAGGATCCATTTGTCTTTTTAGTGAAATTCGAACAAGGCTATCGTTTGATAATGGAAATCGGACCTGATCAAGAACCGACTTCCATGGTCAAGGCCTTTGTTAAAAAGTTTAAATATTTGGACCCTGCTTCATTCGAAATAGCTTCTAGGATGGAAAGTCTACAAGAGGCCACGTCATTTATTGATAGAATACGTAGACGAATGAAGCAAAATCAGGTAAAGTCAAAAATAGCCATGATAGAAGGGACCACTGACACATTAGTATCCCAGGAAAAACAGATCAAAAACAAAAGACCGGTGTTGAATTCTAAAAACAAGAATTCAGGGGGGGGGTAACAGAAAGAGCAATATCCACTGCTTTTTCTGTGGCCAACCCGGACACCTGAAGTGGGAATGCAAGAAATTCCTGAGGGCGGGAGCTGAGGAAAGGCTGGGTAAAGAAAATGGACTGATGCCAAACACATCCAGTGCACCTCCCCCATCTTCAGCACCTCCACCTTCATATGCACCCACTCATACTGACAACAGAAATAACCAATCACCATATACGCCCACTCATACTGACAACAGAAATAACCAATCACCATATGCACCTCTGACCAGACAGATAAGAGAAATGACCATACAGGGATTGGATGGAAGGAGCAAGACACCTGCTGCTCTTCTCCCTTCTCCATCCTCCTGACTAGCAAAGCCGGTGCCCAGGCTCCATCCACTGGAATTTGTCACTCGAGTTTCAATGGATAGCTGTGGTCGACCATTTTTAAAGGTAAATCTTGAAGGTCAGGAAGTAACATTTCTCCGTGATACAGGTGCGCAATTGAGTGTCACAAATGTTGATTTACATTTAAAGCCAGATTCCCCTGTATGTACAATTGTTGGTTTCAGTGGTAAAAATGGAACAAAGGTGACATTAGCGCAGGATGTTTCTTTGGAAATACCTGGTTTTTTGAAAACGAAAATGGATATTTGGTGTTGTCAGGATACTGAGAATATAATTGCCACTGATTTTATGGAAAAGCATGGCTGGATTATTGATTTGGGTAACAAAACAGTTTGGAAAGACTCTAACGGTTGTAAGGCGGTAGTTATTGATCCAAATGAATATAGTCATGTCGGGACCATTTGTTTGACCGATGTAGTGTCAGCAGATCATTTGTGGCCTGAAACTGGTGGTGATGAAGTATTGACTGAGTTAGTACAGCGGTTTCCTTCTTTATGGGCTCAGTACAGGAATGAGGTTGGAACGATGAAGGACGTGATTGTTAAAATTGAAGGCCGAGACCCACCTCCACAGCGTCAGTATAAGTTGCCTCCGGAGTCAGTTGCTCCGATGTCTAAAATTATACAGGAATTGTTGGCTCAAGGTGTCATACGTAAGGCAAATTCTGTTTGTAACAATCCATTGTGGTGTGTTCTGAAAAGCGATGGTAGCTATCGGATGTTATTGGACTTGAGGATGTTCAATAAGTTTACTTCCAATGTTGCACCGATTGTAGCTGATACACATGACATGATGTAGAGATTGGATGCAAAGGCAAGGTATTTCTCAGTATTGGATATCAGTAATGGTTTCTTCAGTATACCGATTGAGAAAAGTTGTCAATATAAGCTTGCATTCAACCACCTGGATCAACAATTCGTATGTTGTCGTCTTCCTCAGGGCGCAAGTATGTCGCCAAGCATTTTTCATCAGGCGCTAGCGAACGTTTTGTCGAAATTTTCTCGTCCAGAATGTTTATTGCAATATGTGGACGATATCTTGTTGAGTACAGAGAATAAAGAGTTGCACGTGACGTTACTTGCAGAATTGTTTGAGCTGCTGCATGATGCAGGTTTAAAACTGAATACCAAAAAGGTCAAGCTGATGCAGACTGAGGTCAGGTTTTTAGGAGTTCTGCTAAGTCCAGGTACACGGCGACCCCTACAGGACAGAATAGAGGCAATTGCATCTCTTCCAATTCCAACATCACACAAGGCACTAAGACATTTTTTAGGACTTGTAAATTACTCAAGGGATTTCATTGAGAATTTTACTGACAAAGCCAGACCTTTGTATGATCTTTTAAAAGGTGATAATGATGATTATTTTGGTCCCTGGAGTGTCGAACAGGAAAAAGCCTTCACACAATTGAAACATGATCTACAACACGCACCTGCGTTAAGTATGGTGGAAAAGAACGCACCTTTTGCGCTTCAAGCACACACTTCAGAGACAAGTATCTCTGTGGTTTTGCTGCAGCTGCAAGGGGGGGAATGGATAATCTTGGGTTACTTCTCTAAGCTTCTCTCACCTGTTGAGAGGGGGTTTGAGGTGTGCGCAAGACACCTGGTGGGAGTGTATTTTGCGATAAAAATCACTCAACACATCATCGGGTTCCAAAAGGTTATTCTCCAAACGCCACATTCCACACTGAAACTTCTCTTTGAGAAAAACATCCCAGGTGTGTCACATCAGAGATTTGCCCATTGGTTGCTCTCATTGTCTCCAAATCAAATTGAGGTAGACTATAAGGCCAAATATGTTCTTCCTCAATTGATGCAGTATGAAGGACAAACCCATGATTGCCTACAAACGTTCCAAGAACCAAGTCCATCTCTCTTCAGACGACAGTCGGAAGATGCAGATGAACCTGTGTTTGTAGACGGTTCTAGATTTTTTCTGGAAGGACACTTTCACACAGGTTATGGAATTTTCTATTCCAAGCGAGGACAAGTGGTAAAACACAAGTTACCGAGTCATTTCTCAGCTCAAAGGGCAGAGATAGAAGCGGTAAGAATGGTCCTACAGCTGAATGAAGCTGATGATCAAACTCCAATGGTAATCTACAGTGATAGCTCTTATGTTGTCAGATCCCTAACTGATTACCTGCCTGTTTGGGAAAGGAGAGGCTACGTGGATTCATCCAACAAAGCCTTGGTGCATCGCGATACGCTAGAATCAATTTTTGAGATGGCATCTAGGGCCCCAAATAGATTTGCTATAGTGAAAGTCGCTGCACATCAAAGATCTGATGATGAGTTATCTGTAGGAAATGCAACCGCAGATGCTCTAGCCAAAGAACCTGCCCTGACAGGAGAGGAAGTGTTTGACTCTGAACCTTCTGAGAATTCAGCGGTTCAAAGAACAGACACATATATACCTTCATTTGCAGAAGAACAGAGAAAAGATCCTTCTCTTGTTACTTCTCATGAGGATCCAAAGCCTCCTTTTATCTGTGAAAATGGGGTTTTGTGTCACAATTCAAATGGAGAATTGCGTCCAGTTGTACTAAAACATCTACAGGTAGAATTCACTCGATACAACCATGAGAGTTTAGGTCACTTGGGACAACAGAAATTGTTAGTCATTCTCAAGGAGAAATTTTATTGGGAAAAAATGGACGAAACAGTTCAAAGTGTTGTACTATCATGTCTCATTTGTGCCCAATAAATCCTCCTTTTATCTCATTTGTGCCCAATAAAGCCTCCTTTTATCTGTGAAAATGGGGTTTTGTGTCACAATTCAAATGGAGAATTGCGTCCAGTTGTACTAAAACATCTACAGGTAGAATTCACTCGATACAACCATGAGAGTTTAGGTCACTTGGGACAACAGAAATTGTTAGTCATTCTCAAGGAGAAATTTTATTGGGAAAAAATGGACGAAACAGTTCAAAGTGTTGTACTATCATGTCTCATTTGTGCCCAATAAATCCAAGACCTAAAGGACAGAAGCCACCACTTCTACGAATCGCACCTGCAGATGGTCCATGGTCTACACTGCAAATAGACTATATTGGTCCTTTACCCTCAGGTAAACATGGTCTCAGGTATGCATTGATTGTGGTAGATGTGTTCTCAAAATGGGTAGAAATATTACCTGTTAGGAAAGATGATGCTTTGTCCACAGCAAGGGAATTGGTACAACATGTCTTTTGTACTTGGGGGATCCCAAGGATGATTACCTTCGATCGAGGTAGCCATTTCACAGGTAAAATCATGCAAACTGCTTGTGCTATTCTAGGGGCATGACAGCAATTTCATGTCCCCTATCATCCACAATCTGCGGGAATTGTGGAAAGAATGAATAGAACAATCAAATCCAGAATTGCAAAGATGCTTTTGGACAAAGGTAACACTTGGGTTGACAAAGTACCTTTCATACTCATGAGTATAAGAGGTTCAATCTCTTCTACAACTCAATTCACTCCGTTTGAGTTGATGACGGGAAGGAAAATGCCATTGTGGTTTCCACATGAGCCATTTTTATCCACTCCACAAAAAGATGCTATCTCAAGATCCCAATGGTTGAGATCGCTACAGGAGAACCTGAAAGCGATTCTGCCATATGTGGCATCGAGAATGCAGAAAATGGAGCCACCCTATGAGTCCAAATTCAAGAAAGGTGCTCTAGTGATGATCAAAACCTTTCGCAAGAGTGGTCCATGGGAGTGTAATTGGGAAGGTCCTTTTGAAGTCCTTGAGACTATGGGACAAGTCATGATTCTTGTGCACCGAGTGTCAAATGTGGTAAAAAAGACCCGGAAAACACAAAAAGTGTGGGTTCACGTTGACCAGTGCAAAATATTTGTGACAAAATAATGATACTGCATTTCTTTCCAGGAAGAAATGGATTCCTATAAGAACTGGAATAAAGAACCTAAAGACTTTGAAGGAAAGATGACATCAAGCCTTCCGGAGAAAGAACATTTTCCCAAGCTCAAGACAAGCTTCTATGTGATGGGATCTACTTTCCTGCTGCTTTGCTTTATTTTCGTCATTGTCTACATGTTACATCAAGGAACAATCGCCAATGATGTGACTGAGCGGACCAGAGAGATTCAACATCACGAAGACCGAGAGGATCAGATACACGGAACTTACTGACAGAGAACATCACGGATGATTCTGTGGAGATAACAGGAAATATCTGCATGGGATATTGAACAAAATGTTGCATTGAATTACATTTCATACATGACACAGACATAATATTACATGCTATTGCAGGACCTAAAACTAGATTCACACAATTACAAGGAGAATATGTACACAATAATAAAACGGGTACATGGGAATGTTCTCCTACAGATGTACTATACTGGAACATAGAGATCAGAGGTGATGAACCTGCTGTATGGTCCGGTGATATTACAAATGACATGATTGCAAGGGGAAAGTTTGGAAGATCCAAAACAGAAATTTTGTTAAAAACTCAGGTTTTTGGGAAAATTCTGGATCCTTCTTTACTCTCCATTACAGAAGGAGATAAAGATTGGGTCAAAACATGGAATTTCCAGATAACACGGGAACCTGTGCAAGTTCAGGTATCTGTAGTGTTTACCGTTACTAACACTATAGTTCCGGAAAAAAGGGTTTCACCACAGACAGTACATAACAAAGAAAATACATTTCCCATAATGTTAAAATGTAACACAAGGTTGAGATTGCCTTCTGAGTCTCTGTTGACATGGACCAAAAATTCATCATTTTTGGGAAGTTTTTTAAACAGTCCAACTAATGTCATTCACAGAGGTCAGATTGGTAATATCAGGTGGATGGATGATAATTTCATTTTTTCCATAGAGAATCCATCTTCCAGGGACTCTGGAATTTACCAGTGTTGCGTTGAAACAAAGACACATTACAGACATTGTAAAGATGTTCGTGTGAATATTTGGTCAGCAGCAGATAGTGCATGCACAGACACGAGGTTCATGCCATCTACTCCTTTCCAAATTAATCAATTTCAGTCCAAGTCCTTATTAAGGGATGGAGAATTTATGACAATGGTGTGGACTTTCAATATGTCTCATTGGAAGATCTCTACCAGGTTTCCTCAGTGTCAATCACATCTCATAAACATGGAGATGGGGATGGAACAATGGTTTGGGACTAGGAGTAAGAGAGGAGTGTTAGAAGGAATTCTGGGAGGAATTGGGACAGTGGGAAGTCTGACTAATGCCATGAATATACAGACACTTAAGTCAGATTTAGATAATATTGGTTTTATTGGAGGAAAAGGTGTAAAGGTTCAGAAGAGTTTGAATCAACTTCTTGAAAAGATGGTAATGAATACAGCTGCTGTACTAGGGTCTTCCGTGTCACATCTACAGGATGCTACATTAGCTCTCGTGGAAAGCACACACGAAACACAAGTAGCTAAAGCGTGCCTGGAGATACAGATAGAGTACTCTTCTAATCTGAAAATGATTGCACAGGCTTTACAGAGTGGAATTACTCCACTGGGAATACTGCGAAATTTACCTGTAGAGTATGACTTTGCATTGAATCATACGGATTTGTGGGTAAATAAGTGGTTAGGATGTGAACGAAACATTTGTGTTGGCACATCGCTAGTCCCAGTGATCGGAAGAGAGGGGACTATTGTTCCTGTTACAGTTTTGGGTATACCTGTGAGTAACACACAACAAGTGTTCTATCAACTGCAGTACACAGATTTTGCATTTGATGGAGTGAACACTGAACAAGTAGACATTTCTTCATGTTTACATTTTGTTTCTAAGGTGATGTGTCTACCTGGACAGGATAAGGTGATTTATCATTCATGTTTTCATAATCATTCTTCTTGTCATGCGAGAATAGAGACTGTACAGACACTACATGATCTGGTGACTCCAGTAAGTCCAAATAAGATTTGTTTTCAGGTCATGTCTGAGACAGAGATGGTTTCTGTTTTCTATTCTACTTGTGTACATAAGGAAAACCTACCTATGGGTTTGTATTGTATAGAAGGAAATGTGAGATCTCTTTCAAAGAAGGAAGGAAGTTTTAATATCACTTCTATAGGAAAGAGAAACTTAACGGCATTTCCCATACAATTCAATTTATCACAAATAAATGATTTTCCTTGGGATATGTGGACAAGTGAAATAAAGAAAGATAAGGGTTTGTTAGATTTATTAACGAAACAGTTAAAGGAAGCAGAAATTATATTCAGGCATGAACAAGGTGAATTAAGTGATATTGAACACGAATGGAATGGAATGTCAGGTAGAACTTGGTGGAGAAGTTTTGGGAAATCGGTACATTCCTGGTCTCAGTCATCTTTTCAGTCAGCGGTTGGAAATGTTTTATTTAATCCCAACATAATCATATTTTTATAAGTTTTGATGTGTATTATTTATCAAGTTTTTGTGATGTGTAGAATTCAAAAGATATATAAGAATATAAAAATAGAAATGAAAAAGGAAGATAACATTCTTAGAGGAATGTTAAATCGCAAGATGACTTTTTGACAGAAAGTTCCAGATTGGTTTATCAAGTCAAATATTGGTCTAGAATTTCCAACAAGAATGTATGTGATACGAATGATGACACGAATGAGTTAGGGTTTCCCGGGGATTCATCAAATCTTCAAAAGGGGGGACTGTAAAATAGTGAGTTTATGGAGATTTGATTCATAAACTGGAATATATGCATTCATAAAATGTATATATTTCGCCCATGCCTTTAAGAGTGACTTTGTGAGCTGGAAATACTGACCAAGGTTTGACAAGGTAGAACCAAAGCCATCTGCTATTGTTCGTCAAAGCTTTCAACGAAGGGCTATATTCTGTTTGGAATTTGTGCTAAGAACTGAAATTAGCTTTGAGAATCTTCTGTCTGTTACACTAGGGTCAAAGTTCAGCGAGCTTCAAAAGAGTTATATATATGTCGAAGTGGTTTAGTTTTACAAGTCTCCACTGCGCAAGACACTTATTTAGCAAAAATTATGAATACGTTATATGACATAATGCTTAACTAAACAGGATAGTTACTTCTTGTAATACCATGTAAAGAGATAAGTAGAATCAGGAGGTGGGGTTTGAATTATAAAAGAGGACCACACTTCAAAGGGTCAGGAGAAGATAGGAAGGAGGAGATAGGAAGGAGAAGGACGGACTCACCAGACTCGACCAGACGATCCGAGACGGCTTATCACAACATCACAGCGATGTAAGATAAATACTCTGTTTTTTCTCTACTTATTTGTCTATCCATCTATTAACTCAAGCCAAGACAGTAACTTTTCTGTAATGACTGTAACTTCAACTTTTATCTGAATAAATCCATATATATATATATGTTTTTGCACCTATTTTGCTCCAATCATTAATATACTGGCTTAGCATATGTCACGTCAAACCGTATTTTTAACACTATGGCAGTTTGAGGTTGTTGGAAATCCACTTCCTACATGGACAGATACATTAATTGATGTATCTCACAGATCAGACTGCATACTGGGTGGTCTTTAACCCCCATTAGTATATCACTATTTATTCCACAGACATTTTTCTTAGACTTTGAAGACAGATTGGGGCAAAAAAAAAACAAATCACAGATCCAAATCTGAGTTTTAGGGTGTAATATTGATCAAAGCTTTATATCTTCCCTTAATTAAACAATTGTCACCACTAGCAGCGATGGCTCCAGCTACGGATACTGGGCATCCTGACCCCTTCTCTGACCTCCAGAGATGCCTCCTGTTCTTACCTCCTGACCCCTTCTCTGCCCTCCAGAGATGCCTCCTGTTCTTACCTCCTGACCCCTTCTCTGCCCTCCAGAGATGTCCCCTGTTCTTACCTCCTGACCCCTTCTCTGCCCTCCAGAGATGTCCCCTGTTCTTACCTCTTGGCTCCTTCTCTTCCCTCCAGAGATGCCCCCTGTTCTTACCTCCTGGCCCGTTCTCTGCCCTCCAGAGATGCCTCCTGTTCTTACCTCCTGGCCCGTTCTCTGCCCTCCAGAGATGTCCCCTGTTCTTACCTCCTGGCCCCTTCTCTGCCCTCCAGAGATGTCCCCTGTTCTTACCTCCTGGCCCCTTCTCTGCCCTCCAGAGATGCCTCCTGTTCTTACCTCCTGACCCTTTCTCTGCCCTCCAGAGATGCCTCCTGTTCTTACCTCCTGGCCCCTTCTCTGCCCTCCAGAGATGTCCCCTGTTCTTACCTCCTGGCCCCTTCTCTGCCCTCCAGAGATGTCCCCTGTTCTTACCTCCTGGCCCCTTCTCTGCCCTCCAGAGATGCCTCCTGTTCTTACCTCCTGACCCCTTCTCTGCCCTCCAGAGATGCCTCCTGTTCTTACCTCCTGACCCTTTCTCTGCCCTCCAGAGATGCCTCCTGTTCTTACCTCCTGGCCCCTTCTCTGCCCTCCAGAGATGTCCCCTGTTCTTACCTCCTGGCCCCTTCTCTGCCCTCCAGAGATGTCCCCTGTTCTTACCTCCTGGCCCCTTCTCTGCCCTCCAGAGATGTCCCCTGTTCTTACCTCCTGGCTCCTTCTCTGCCCTCCAGAGATGCCTCCTGTTCTTACCTCCTGACCCCTTCTCTGCCCTCCAGAGATGCCTCCTGTTCTTACCTCCTGACCCCTTCTCTGCCCTCCAGAGATGCCTCCTGTTCTTACCTCCTGGCCCCTTCTCTGCCCTCCAGAGATGTTCCCTGTTCTTACCTCCTGGCCCCTTCTCTGCCCTCCAGAGATGTCCCCTGTTCTTACCTCCTGGCCCCTTCTCTGCCCTCCAGAGATGTCCCCTGTTCTTACCTCCTGACCCCTTCTCTGCCCTCCAGAGATGTCCCCTGTTCTTACCTCCTGGCCCCTTCTCTGCCCTCCAGAGATGTCCCCTGTTCTTACCTCCTGACCCCTTCTCTGCCCTCCAGAGATGTCCCCTGTTCTTACCTCCTGGCTCCTTCTCTGCCCTCCAGAGATGTCCCCTGCTCTTACCTCCTGACCCCTTCTCTGCCCTCCAGAGATGTCTCCTGTTCTTACCTCCTGACCCGTTCTCTGCCCTCCAGAGATGCCTCCTGTTCTTACCTCCTGGCCCGTTCTCTGCCCTCCAGAGATGCCTCCTGTTCTTACCTCCTGGCCCGTTCTCTGCCCTCCAGAGATGTCCCCTGTTCTTACCTCCTGGCCCGTTCTCTGCCCTCCAGAGATGTCCCCTGTTCTTACCTCATGGCCCGTTCTCTGCCCTCCAGAGATGCCTCCTGTTCTTACCTCCTGACCCCTTCTCTGCCCTCCAGTGATGCCTCCTGTTCTTACCTCCTGGCTCCTTCTCTTCCCTCCAGAGATGCCTCCTGTTCTTACCTCCTGGCCCGTTCTCTGCCCTCCAGAGATGTCCCCTGTTCTTACCTCCTGGCCCGTTCTCTGCCCTCCAGAGATATCCCCTGTTCTTACCTCATGGCCCGTTCTCTGCCCTCCAGAAATGCCTCCTGTTCTTACCTCCTGACCCCTTCTCTGCCCTCCAGTGATGCCTCCTGTTCTTACCTCCTGGCTCCTTCTCTTCCCTCCAGAGATGCCTCCTGTTCTTACCTCCTGGCCCGTTCTCTGCCCTCCAGAGATGTCCCCTGTTCTTACCTCATGGCCCGTTCTCTGCCCTCCAGAGATGCCTCCTGTTCTTACTTCCTGACCCCTTCTCTGCCCTCCAGTGATGCCTCCTGTTCTTACCTCCTGACCCCTTCTCTGCCCTCCAGAGATGCCTCCTGTTCTTACCTCCTGGCCCGTTCTCTGCCCTCCAGAGATGCCTCCTGTTCTTACCTCCTGGCTCCTTCTCTTCCCTCCAGAGATGCCTCCTCTTCTTACCTCCTGGCCCGCTCTCTGCCCCCCAGTGATGCATCCTGTTCTTACCTCATGGCCCGTTCTCTGCCCTCCAGTGATGCCTCCTGTTCTTACCTCCTGACCCCTTCTCTGCCCTCCAGAGATGCCTCCTGTTCTTACCTCCTGGCCTGTTCTCTGCCCTCCAGAGATGCCTCCTGTTCTTACCTCCTGGCTCCTTCTCTGCCCTCCAGAGATGTCCCCTGTTCTTACCTCCTGGCTCCTTCTCTGCCCTCCAGAGATGTCCCCTGTTCTTACCTCCTGACCCCTTCTCTGCCCTCCAGAGATGTCCCCTGTTCTTACCTCATGGCCCGTTCTCTGCCCTCCAGTGATGCCTTTTGTTCTTACCTCCTGGCCCGTTCTCTGCCCCCCAGTGATGCATCCTGTTCTTACCTCATGGCCCCTTCTCTGCCCTCCAGAGATGCCTCCTGTTCTTACCTCCTGACCCCTTCTCTGCCCTCCAGAGATGCCTCCTGTTCTTACCTCCTGGCCCCTTCTCTGCCCTCCAGAGATGTCCCCTGTTCTTACCTCCTGGCCCCTTCTCTGCCCTCCAGAGATGTCCCCTGTTCTTACCTCCTGGCCCCTTCTCTGCCCTCCAGAGATGTCCCCTGTTCTTACCTCCTGGCCCGTTCTCTGCCCTCCAGAGATGCCTCCTGTTCTTACCTCCTGGCCCGTTCTCTGCCCTCCAGAGATGTCCCCTGTTCTTACCTCCTGGCCCCTTCTCTGCCCTCCAGAGATGTCCCCTGTTCTTACCTCCTGGCCCGTTCTCTGCCCTCCAGAGATGCCTCCTGTTCTTACCTCCTGACCCTTTCTCTGCCCTCCAGAGATGCCTCCTGTTCTTACCTCCTGGCCCCTTCTCTGCCCTCCAGAGATGTCCCCTGTTCTTACCTCCTGGCCCGTTCTCTGCCCTCCAGAGATGTCCCCTGTTCTTACCTCCTGGCCCCTTCTCTGCCCTCCAGAGATGCCTCCTGTTCTTACCTCCTGACCCCTTCTCTGCCCTCCAGAGATGCCTCCTGTTCTTACCTCCTGACCCTTTCTCTGCCCTCCAGAGATGCCTCCTGTTCTTACCTCCTGGCCCCTTCTCTGCCCTCCAGAGATGTCCCCTGTTCTTACCTCCTGGCCCCTTCTCTGCCCTCCAGAGATGTCCCCTGTTCTTACCTCCTGGCCCCTTCTCTGCCCTCCAGAGATGTCCCCTGTTCTTACCTCCTGGCTCCTTCTCTGCCCTCCAGAGATGCCTCCTGTTCTTACCTCCTGACCCCTTCTCTGCCCTCCAGAGATGCCTCCTGTTCTTACCTCCTGACCCCTTCTCTGCCCTCCAGAGATGCCTCCTGTTCTTACCTCCTGGCCCCTTCTCTGCCCTCCAGAGATGTTCCCTGTTCTTACCTCCTGGCCCCTTCTCTGCCCTCCAGAGATGTCCCCTGTTCTTACCTCCTGGCCCCTTCTCTGCCCTCCAGAGATGTCCCCTGTTCTTACCTCCTGACCCCTTCTCTGCCCTCCAGAGATGTCCCCTGTTCTTACCTCCTGGCCCCTTCTCTGCCCTCCAGAGATGTCCCCTGTTCTTACCTCCTGACCCCTTCTCTGCCCTCCAGAGATGTCCCCTGTTCTTACCTCCTGGCTCCTTCTCTGCCCTCCAGAGATGTCCCCTGCTCTTACCTCCTGACCCCTTCTCTGCCCTCCAGAGATGTCTCCTGTTCTTACCTCCTGACCCGTTCTCTGCCCTCCAGAGATGCCTCCTGTTCTTACCTCCTGGCCCGTTCTCTGCCCTCCAGAGATGCCTCCTGTTCTTACCTCCTGGCCCGTTCTCTGCCCTCCAGAGATGTCCCCTGTTCTTACCTCCTGGCCCGTTCTCTGCCCTCCAGAGATGTCCCCTGTTCTTACCTCATGGCCCGTTCTCTGCCCTCCAGAGATGCCTCCTGTTCTTACCTCCTGACCCCTTCTCTGCCCTCCAGTGATGCCTCCTGTTCTTACCTCCTGGCTCCTTCTCTTCCCTCCAGAGATGCCTCCTGTTCTTACCTCCTGGCCCGTTCTCTGCCCTCCAGAGATGTCCCCTGTTCTTACCTCCTGGCCCGTTCTCTGCCCTCCAGAGATATCCCCTGTTCTTACCTCATGGCCCGTTCTCTGCCCTCCAGAAATGCCTCCTGTTCTTACCTCCTGACCCCTTCTCTGCCCTCCAGTGATGCCTCCTGTTCTTACCTCCTGGCTCCTTCTCTTCCCTCCAGAGATGCCTCCTGTTCTTACCTCCTGGCCCGTTCTCTGCCCTCCAGAGATGTCCCCTGTTCTTACCTCATGGCCCGTTCTCTGCCCTCCAGAGATGCCTCCTGTTCTTACTTCCTGACCCCTTCTCTGCCCTCCAGTGATGCCTCCTGTTCTTACCTCCTGACCCCTTCTCTGCCCTCCAGAGATGCCTCCTGTTCTTACCTCCTGGCCCGTTCTCTGCCCTCCAGAGATGCCTCCTGTTCTTACCTCCTGGCTCCTTCTCTTCCCTCCAGAGATGCCTCCTCTTCTTACCTCCTGGCCCGCTCTCTGCCCCCCAGTGATGCATCCTGTTCTTACCTCATGGCCCGTTCTCTGCCCTCCAGTGATGCCTCCTGTTCTTACCTCCTGACCCCTTCTCTGCCCTCCAGAGATGCCTCCTGTTCTTACCTCCTGGCCTGTTCTCTGCCCTCCAGAGATGCCTCCTGTTCTTACCTCCTGGCTCCTTCTCTGCCCTCCAGAGATGTCCCCTGTTCTTACCTCCTGGCTCCTTCTCTGCCCTCCAGAGATGTCCCCTGTTCTTACCTCCTGACCCCTTCTCTGCCCTCCAGAGATGTCCCCTGTTCTTACCTCATGGCCCGTTCTCTGCCCTCCAGTGATGCCTTTTGTTCTTACCTCCTGGCCCGTTCTCTGCCCCCCAGTGATGCATCCTGTTCTTACCTCATGGCCCCTTCTCTGCCCTCCAGAGATGCCTCCTGTTCTTACCTCCTGACCCCTTCTCTGCCCTCCAGAGATGCCTCCTGTTCTTACCTCCTGGCCCCTTCTCTGCCCTCCAGAGATGTCCCCTGTTCTTACCTCCTGGCCCCTTCTCTGCCCTCCAGAGATGTCCCCTGTTCTTACCTCCTGGCCCCTTCTCTGCCCTCCAGAGATGTCCCCTGTTCTTACCTCCTGGCCCGTTCTCTGCCCTCCAGAGATGCCTCCTGTTCTTACCTCCTGGCCCGTTCTCTGCCCTCCAGAGATGTCCCCTGTTCTTACCTCCTGGCCCCTTCTCTGCCCTCCAGAGATGTCCCCTGTTCTTACCTCCTGGCCCCTTCTCTGCCCTCCAGAGATGCCTCCTGTTCTTACCTCCTGACCCCTTCTCTGCCCTCCAGAGATGCCTCCTGTTCTTACCTCCTGACCCCTTCTCTGCCCTCCAGAGATGCCTCCTGTTCTTACCTCCTGGCCCGTTCTCTGCCCTCCAGAGATGTCCCCTGTTCTTACCTCCTGGCCCGTTCTCTGCCCTCCAGAGATGTCCCCTGTTCTGACCTCATGGCCCGTTCTCTGCCCTCCAGAGATGCCTCCTGTTCTTACCTCCTGACCCCTTCTCTGCCCTCCAGTGATGCCTCCTGTTCTTACCTCCTGGCTCCTTCTCTTCCCTCCAGAGATGCCTCCTGTTCTTACCTCCTGGCCCGTTCTCTGCCCTCCAGAGATGTCCCCTGTTCTTACCTCATGGCCCGTTCTCTGCCCTCCAGAGATGCCTCCTGTTCTTACCTCCTGACCCCTTCTCTGCCCTCCAGTGATGCCTCCTGTTCTTACCTCCTGACCCCTTCTCTGCCCTCCAGAGATGCCTCCTGTTCTTACCTCCTGGCCCGTTCTCTGCCCTCCAGAGATGCCTCCTGTTCTTACCTCCTGGCTCCTTCTCTTCCCTCCAGAGATGCCTCCTGTTCTTACCTCCTGGCCCGCTCTCTGCCCCCCAGTGATGCATCCTGTTCTTACCTCATGGCCCGTTCTCTGCCCTCCAGTGATGCCTCCTGTTCTTACCTCCTGACCCCTTCTCTGCCCTCCAGAGATGCCTCCTGTTCTTACCTCCTGGCCTGTTCTCTGCCCTCCAGAGATGTCCCCTGTTCTTACCTCCTGGCTCCTTCTCTGCCCTCCAGAGATGTCCCCTGTTCTTACCTCCTGACCCCTTCTCTGCCCTCCAGAGATGTCCCCTGTTCTTACCTCATGGCCCGTTCTCTGCCCTCCAGTGATGCCTTCTGTTCTTACCTCCTGGCTCCTTCTCCGCCCTCCAGAGATGTCCCCTGTTCTTACCTCCTGGCCCGTTCTCTGCCCTCCAGAGATGCCTCCTGTTCTCACCTCCTGACCCCTTCTCTGCCCTCCAGAGATGTCCCCTGTTCTTACCTCCTGGCTCCTTCTCTGCCCTCCAGAGATGTCCCCTGTTCTTACCTCCTGACCGCTTCTCTGCCCTCCAGAGATGCCTCCTGTTCTTACCTCATGGCCCATTCTCTGCCCTCCAGTGATGCCTCCTGTTCTTACCTCCTGGCCCGTTCTCTGCCCTCCAGAGATGTCTCCTATTCTTACCTCCTGGCTCCTTCTCCGCCCTCCAGAGATGTCCCCTGTTCTTACCTCCTGGCCCGTTCTCTGCCCTCCAGAGATGTCTCCTGTTCTTACCTCCTGGCTCCTTCTCTGCCCTCCAGTGATGTCTCCTGTTCTTACATCATGGCCCGTTCTCTGCCCTCCAGAGATGCCTCCTGTTCTTACCTCCTGACCCCTTCTCTGCCCTCCAGTGATGCCTCCTGTTCTTACCTCCTGGCCCGTTCTCCGCCCTCCAGAGATGTCTCCTGGTCTTACCTCCTGGCTCCTTCTCCGCCCTCCAGAGATGTCCCCTGTTTTTACCTCCTGGCCCCTTCTCTGCCCTCCAGAGATGCCTCCTGTTCTTACCTCCTGACCCCTTCTCTGCCCTCCAGTGATGCCTCCTGTTCTCACCTCCTGACCCCTTCTCTGCCCTCCAGAGATGTCCCCTGTTCTTACCTCCTGGCTCCTTCTCTGCCCTCCAGTGATGCCTCCTGTTCTCACCTCCTGACCCCTTCTCTGCCCTCCAGAGATGTCCCCTGTTCTTACCTCCTGGCCCCTTCTCTGCCCTCCAGAGATGCCTCCTGTTCTTACCTCCTGACCCCTTCTCTGCCCTCCAGAGATGTCCCCTGTTCTTACCTCCTGGCGCCTTCTCTGCCCTCCAGAGATGTCCCCTGTTCTTACCTCCTGACCCCTTCTCTGCCCTCCAGAGATGTCCCCTGTTCTTACCTCCTGGCCCCTTCTCTGCCCTCCAGAGATGCCCCCTGTTCTTACCTCCTGACCCCTTCTCTGACCTCCAGAGATGTCTCCTGTTCTTACCTCCTGACCCCTTCTCTGCCCTCCAGAGATGTCCCCTGTTCTTACCTCCTGGTCCCTTCTCTGCCCTCCAGAGATGCGCCCTGTTCTTACCTCCTGACCCCTTCTCTGACCTCCAGAGATGTCCCCTGTTCTTACCTCCTGGCCCGTTCTCTGCCCTCCAGAGATGCCTCGTGTTCTTACCTCATGGCCCGTTCTCTGCTCTCCAGAGATGCCTCCTGTTCTCACCTCCTGACCCCTTCTCTGCCCTCCAGAGATGTCCCCTGTTCTTACCTCCTGACCCCTTCTCTGCCCTCCAGAGATGCCTCCTGTTCTTTCCTCCTGACCCCTTCTCTGCCCTCCAGTGATGCCTCCTGTTCTTACCTCATGGCCCGTTCTCTGCCCTCCAGTGATGCCTCCTGTTCTTACCTCATGGCCCGTTCTCTGCCCTTCAGAGATGCCTCCTGTTCTTACCTCCTGGCCCGTTCTCTGCCCTCCAGTGATGCCTCCTGTTCTTACCTCATGGCCCGTTCTCTGCCCTCCATTGATGCCTCCTGTTCTTACCTCCTGGCCCCTTCTCTGCCCTCCAGAGATGCCTCCTGTTCTTACCTCATGGCCTGTTCTCTGCCCTTCAGAGATGCCTCCTGTTCTTACCTCCTGGCCCCTTCTCTGCCCTCCAGAGATGCCCCCTGTTCTTACCTCCTGACCCCGTCTCTGCCCTCCAGAGATGTCCCCTGTTCTTACCTCCTGGCCCCTTCTCTGCCCTCCAGAGATGCCCCCTGTTCTTACCTCCTGACCCCTTCTCTGCCCTCCAGAGATGTTCCCTGTTCTTACCTCCTGGCCCCTTCTCTGCCCTCCAGAGATGTCCCCTGTTCTTACCTCCTGGCTCCTTCTCTGCCCTCCAGAGATGTCCCCTGTTCTTACCTCCTGACCCCTTCTCTGCCCTCCAGAGATGTCCCCTGTTCTTACCTCATGGCCCGTTCTCTGCCCTCCAGTGATGCCTTTTGTTCTTACCTCCTGGCCCGTTCTCTGCTCTCCAGAGATGTTTCCTGTTCTTACCTCCTGGCTCCTTCTCCGCCCTCCAGAGATGTCCCCTGTTCTTACCTCCTGACCTCTTCTCTTCCCTCCAGAGATGTCCCCTGTTCTTACCTCCTGACCCCTTCTCTGCCCTCCAGAGATGCCTCCTGTTCTTACCTCCTGGCCCCTTCTCTGCCCTCCAGAGATGTTTCCTGTTCTTACCTCCTGGCCCCTTCTCCGCCCTCCAGAGATGTTTCCTGTTCTTACCTCCTGACCCCTTCTCTGCCCTCCAGAGATGCCTCCTGTTCTTACCTCCTGACCCCTTCTCTGCCCTCCAGTGATGCCTCCTGTTCTCACCTCCTGACCCCTTCTCTGCCCTCCAGAGATGTCCCCTGTTCTTACCTCCTGGCTCCTTCTCTGCCCTCCAGTGATGCCTCCTGTTCTCACCTCCTGACCCCTTCTCTGCCCTCCAGAGATGTCCCCTGTTCTTACCTCCTGGCCCCTTCTCTGCCCTCCAGAGATGCCTCCTGTTCTTACCTCATGGCCCGTTCTCTGCCCTTCAGAGATGCCTCCTGTTCTTACCTCCTGGCCCGTTCTCTGCCCTCCAGTGATGCCTCCTGTTCTTACCTCATGGCCCGTTCTCTGCCCTTCAGAGATGCCTCCTGTTCTTACCTCCTGACCCCTTCTCTGCCCTCCAGAGATGTCCCCTGTTCTTACCTCCTGGCCCCTTCTCTGCCCTCCAGAGATGTCCCCTGTTCTTACCTTCTGGCTCCTTCTCTGCCCTCCAGAGATGTCCCCTGTTCTTACCTCCTGGCCCCTTCTCTGCCCTCCAGAGATGTCTCCTGTTCTTACCTCCTGGCCCCTTCTCTGCCCTCCAGAGATGTCTCCTGTTCTTACCTCCTGGCCCCTTCTCTGCCCTCCAGAGATGTTTCCTGTTCTTACCTCCTGGCCCCTTCTCTGCCCTCCAGAGATGTCTCCTGTTCTTACCTCCTGGCCCCTTCTCTGCCCTCCAGAGATGCCTCCTGTTCTTACCTCCTGACCCCTTCTCTGCCCTCCAGAGATGTCCCCTGTTCTTACCTCCTGGCCCCTTCTCCGCCCTCCAGAGATGCCTCCTGTTCTTACCTCCTGGTTCCTTCTCCGCCCTCCAGAGATGCCTCCTGTTCTTACCTCCTGGCCCCTTCTCCGCCCTCCAGAGATGCCTCCTGTTCTTACCTCCTGGCCCCTTCTCCGCCCTCCAAAGGTGCCTCCTGTTCTTACCTCCTGGCCCCTTCTCCGCCCTCCAGAGATGCCTCCTGTTCTTACCTCCTGGCCCCTTCTCCGCCCTCCAAAGGTGCCTCCTGTTCTTACCTCCTGGCCCCTTCTCCGCCCTCCAGAGATGTCCCCTGTTCTTACCTCCTGGTTCCTTCTCCGCCCTCCAGAGATGCCTCCTGTTCTTACCTCCTGGCCCCTTCTCCGCCCTCCAGAGATGTCCCCTGTTCTTACCTCCTGGTTCCTTCTCCGCCCTCCAGAGATGCCTCCTGTTCTTACCTCCTGGCCCCTTCTCCGCCCTCCAGAGATGTCCCCTGTTCTTACCTCCTGGTTCCTTCTCCGCCCTCCAGAGATGTCCCCTGTTCTTACCTCCTGGCTCCTTCCTACCACATAACCAGTTATGACCTTATATACCACCATATAACCAGTGATGTCGTTATATACCACCACATAACCAGTGAGGACCTTATATACCACCCTATAACCAGTGATGACCTTATATTCCCCTTCCTCACTAGTGGTGAACCTTTGTGCCATCACCATCCCACACTATATCAATAAACAATATAATAAATGTGTTTTTCATTGAGTAGACACCTGATTGCTTATGTATCATGTCAGTCATTGTACGCCACCCATTGTACAGCATCTGGTCTCCTATAGGGAAGCATAGCCTCGCGTCCCCATCCGCAGGTTCCCAGTTGCCTCCACGTCTCTGAATTACACTAATATCTGCCTTAGTCTACAGTTTTACTGCAGCAGAAATGTTAACCCAGCTAATCTCAGAAAACATGCTTGCCTGTGTACTCAGTGCAAAATAAATTACAAGCAGCCTCCTTGAAAAATAAAGTTCATTATTGAGACCACAGATGGAGACGGCAATGAAGCCGGAGAATTAAACAGAACATTTTTTCGATGTGCAAAATTCTGTATAATTGTGCTAATTTCACTTGTCTTCCAACATACTTGGCAATAAAACAACTCCCACAAAATGCTGAGCCTCAGAAGTTGTTTATTGCCTCGTAAAACCGGGAAACAAAATTATCACTCAAATAAGTGAAATCTGTAAATTGTAGAGAGAGGAGAAAGCAGCCAGGGGGGCGAAACATGTCAGATGCTGGAGAAAGCCCCATGGGGAGACGGCTCTACTGGTCTAGGTAAATGGGAGGATATTTTGCCAGAATTGCTTTTTTCCTTCATTTTATCTTCTGGATGCCTCTCAACGCTGCGCGCATTAATGCAAATTTAAATGTGTAGCAAACCTATTATAATTTAAAGCTTGTATGCCTCTTTAGTGCGCATCTGCACGGAGCCACGCACGGCGCGGAATGCCAATGTATCCGGCAATGGAGGAAATGGATACAAAGCAACTGCACAGGAACATTTAGCAACAGTAGGGGAAACGGAAAATACAAAAAACAATCTGATGAAATCTACAAAAGTGGCACCAAATGTAACAATCTGACGAAATCTACAAAAGAGGCATCAAATGTAACAATCTGATGAAATCTACAAAAGTGGCATCAAATGTAACAATCTGACGAAATCTACAAAAGAGGCACCAAATGTAACAAAATCTACAAAAGTGGCATCAAATGTAACAATCTGACGACATTACAAAAGTGGCATCAAGTGTAACAATCTGATGAAATCTACAAAAGAGGCACCAAATGTAACAATCTGACGACATCTACAAAAGTGGCACCAAATGTAACAATCTGACGACATCTACAAAAGAGGCATCAAATGTAACAATATAATAAAATCTACAAAAGTGGCACCAAATGTTACAATATAATAAAATCTACAAAAGTGGCACCAAATGTAACAATATAATAAAATCTACAAAAGTGGCACCAAATGTAACAATATAATAAAATCTACAAAAGTGTCACCAAATGTAACAATATAATAAAATCTACAAAAGTGGCACCAAATGTAACAATATAATAAAATCTACAAAAGTGGCACCAAATGTAACAATATAATAAAATCTACAAAAGTGGCACCAAATGTAACAATCTGATGAAATCTACAAAAGTGGCATCAAATGTAACAATCTGATGAAATCTACAAAAGTGGCACCAAATGTAACAATCTGACGAAATCTACAAAAGTGGCACCAAATGTAACAATCTGACGAAATCTACAAAAGTGGCACCAAATGTAACAATCTGATGAAATCTACAAAAGTGGCACCAAATGTAACAATCTGACGAAATCTACAAAAGTGGCACCAAATGTAACAATCTGACGAAATCTACAACAGTGGCACCAAATCTAACAATCTGACGAAATCTACAAAAGTGGCACCAAATGTAACAATCTGATGAAATCTACAAAAGTGGCACCAAATGTAACAATCTGATGAAATCTACAAAAGTGGCACCAAATGTAACAATCTGATGAAATCTACAAAAGTGGCACCAAATGTAACAATCCGACAAAATCTACAAAAGAGGCATCAAATGTAACAATCTGATGAAATCTACAAAAGAGGCACCAAATGTAACAATCTGACGACATCTTCAAAAGAGGCATCAAATGTAACAATATAATAAAATCTACAAAAGTGGCACCAAATGTTACAATATAATAAAATCTACAAAAGTGGCACCAAATGTTACAATATAATAAAATCTACAAAAGTGGCACCAAATGTAACAATCTGATGAAATCTACAAAAGTGGCATCAAATGTAACAATGTGACAAATCGAAACATCTGCTGTTTTCTATTAAACTTCTCAACTCAAAAATTTTATATTAAAGACTTTTCCCAGAAACCATCTCCCAAAGGGGTGGAGTTTATGCAAATTACATTTAACGGGGGCGTTCCTGGGTCCGAGAATTTGGAATCAGACATCAGTAGTTATATGACATTGATTTACAAAATAAGATATTGCAAAGCTAAAATGATAAAACAATCAGTAACAGGGGGCGCAGCTATAGAGCTGGGGTGGAACACCCCCCCAAGCCTCGGTCCCATACAAAGACAAATTATATGGCACCTAAGCACGATGGAGCACCGGGGTCCAGGCCACAAATTCCACCTGTGCTTATAATGATAGAGGAGAACATAAGATATTGGGGTAAAAGCTTCAGAGAACTCATTAATGTCAGACACTAATACATCAATGGAAATCGTAGTGCTGAGGGGGATTTCAGCCTCTAAAAAGACCCCAAAATCCATCAAGGACGAGCTAACACAGCATTTCATGGTTGTGTTGATTCAGAGGACTCCTTTAACCACAGAAGCGCTTTTGTTTGTGCCCCATTATCTACTTTTGGTGCCATTTAAAGAACATAATTAAGGTAGTCACACATAACGAGATCACTAGTGAGATCACAGCTGAGTCACGGTTTCTGTGACGCAGTAGCGATCCCGTTAGCGATCTTGTTATGTGTGACACCTACCAGCGATCAGGCCCCTGCTGTGAGGTCGCCGGTCATTGCTGAATGGTCCAGGCCATTTTCTTCAAAGGCGACGTCCTGCTGGGCAGGACACATCGCTGTGTGTGACGCTGTGTGACAGGTCCCAGTGACTGCTGAGATCGTTATACAGGTCGCTCCTGCATCGCTGGTAAGGTCTGACTGTGTGACATCTCACCTGCGACCTCCCAGCGACTTACCTGCGATCCCTATCAGGTCGTATCGTTTTCGGGATCGCTGGTAAGTCGTTGTGTGTGACTGGGCCTTTAGGACTTGAGTTGTAATAAACAAATCTACACTTTCAATTGTTCTGCAAATTGTTGTCACTGCGGGAACCAGCATCCTGGGGCTCGGAGAAAATACTGGAGAAAGATGCCAAAAAAAGATAAAGCCCCAAATAATAAATGGATGGGTCATAGAAGGGGTGAAAAACCATAAAAGAAGAGTCACTTCACCCCTCATTTGTTCCCACACCGCAGATCCCTGCTTTCTCCAAATGGCGCCAGGACCAACTTCGTTACACAAGTCTGAAATGGTGGCCCGAAAAAAGGGAAGAAGCCGCGACTGCAATATCATCATAAGGAGCGTCGGCTCAAGATTACAAAGAAGAACGAAAAGCAGAAGATTGGAAACAGGTGATCAGGAGCGAAAGTCAATAGACGGCTCTGATGGGGGAAAAGGGAAGTCTTAGTGGACGATATTTTTTCACTCTTGCCTTTAATTGCTTGTATGAAAATGTATTCCAACAACTTGAAGAGACCCGACCAGTATACACCAACACTGGGAATGTGGAGAAGAGACCTGACCAGTATACATCAACACTGGGAACGTGGAGAAGACACCTGACCAGTATACACCAACACTAGGAACGTGGAGAGGAGACGTGACCAGTATACACCAACACTGGGAACGTGGAGAGGAGACGTGACCAGTATACACCAACACTGGGAACGTGGAGAAGAGACCTGACCAGTATACACCAACACTGGGAACATGGAGAAGAGACCTGACCAGTATACACCAACACTGGGAACATGGAGAAGAGACCTGACCAGTATACACCAACACTGGGAACGTGGAGAAGAGACCTGACCAGTATACACCAACACTGGGAACAAGGAGAAGAGACCTGACCAGTATACACCAACACTGGGAACGTGGAGAAGAGACCTGACCAGTATACACCAACACTGGGAACAAGGAGAAGAGACCTGACCAGTATACACCAACACTGGGAACGTGGAAAAGAGACCTAACCAGTATACACCAACACTGGGAACATAGAGAAGAGACCTGACCAGTATACACCAACACTGGGAAAGTGGAAAAGAGACCTAACCAGTATACACCAACACTGGGAACATAGAGAAGAGACCTGACCAGTATACACCAACACTGGGAACGTGGAGAAGAGACCTGACCAGTATACACCAACACTGGGAACATGGAGAAGAGACCTGACCAGTATACACCAACACTGGGAACATGGAGAAGAGACCTGACCAGTATACACCAACACTGGGAACATGGAGAAGAGACCTGACCAGTATACACCAACACTGGGAATGTGGAGAAGAGAACTGACCAGTATACACCAACACTGGGAATGTGGAGAAGAGAACTGACCAGTATACACCAACACTGGGAACATGGAGAAGAGACCTGACCAGTATACACCAACACTGGGAACATGGAGAAGAGACCTGACCAGTATACACCAACACTGGGAACGTGGAGAAGAGACCTGACCAGTATACACCAACACTGGGAACATGGAGAAGAGACCTGACCAGTATACACCAACACTGGGAACATGGAGAAGAGACCTGACCAGTATACACCAACACTAGGAACATGGAGAAGAGAAATGACCAGTATACACCAACACTGGGAATATGGAGAAGACACCTGACCAGTATACACCAACACTGGGAATGTGGAGAAGAGAACTGACCAGTATATACCAACACTGGGAACATGCAGAAGAACCTGACCAGTATACACCAACACTGGGAATGTGGAGAAGAGACCTGACCAGTATACACCAACACTGGGAACGTGGAGAGGAGACCTGACCAGTATACACCAACACTAGGAACATGGAGAAGAGAAATGACCAGTATACACCAACACTGGGAACATGGAGAAGAGACCTGACCAGTATACACCAACACTGGGAACATGGAGAAGAGACCTGACCAGTATACACCAACACTGGGAACATGGAGAAGACACCTGACCAGTATACACCAACACTGGGAACGTGGAGAAGAGACCTGACCAGTATACACCAACACTGGGAATGTGGAGAAGAGAACTGACCAGTATACACCAACACTAGGAACATGGAGAAGAGAAATGACCAGTATACACCAACACTGGGAACGTGGAGAAGAGACCTGACCAGTATACACCAACACTGGGAACGTGGAGAAGAGACCTGACCAGTATACACCAACACTGGGAACGTGGAGAAGAGACCTGACCAGTATACACCAACACTGGGAACGTGGAGAAGAGACCTGACCAGTATACACCAACACTGGGAACATGGAGAAGAGACCTGACCAGTATACACCAACACTGGGAACATGGAGAAGAGACCTGACCAGTATACACCAACACTGGGAATGTGGAGAAGAGAACTGACCAGTATACACCAACACTGGGAATGTGGAGAAGAGAACTGACCAGTATACACCAACACTAGGAACATGGAGAAGAGAAATGACCAGTATACACCAACACTGGGAACATGGAGAAGAGACCTTACCAGTATACACCAACACTGGGAACATGGAGAAGACACCTGACCAGTATACACCAACACTGGGAATGTGGAGAAGAGAACTGACCAGTATATACCAACACTGGGAACATGCAGAAGAACCTGACCAGTATACACCAACACTGGGAACGTGGAGAAGAGACCTGACCAGTATACACCAACACTGGGAATGTGGAGAAGAGAACTGACCAGTATACACCAACACTAGGAACATGGAGAAGAGAAATGACCAGTATACACCAACACTGGGAACGTGGAGAAGAGACCTGACCAGTATACACCAACACTGGGAACGTGGAGAAGAGACCTGACCAGTATACACCAACACTGGGAACGTGGAGAAGAGACCTGACCAGTATACACCAACACTGGGAACGTGGAGAAGAGACCTGACCAGTATACACCAACACTGGGAACATGGAGAAGAGATCTGACCAGTATACACCAACACTGGGAACAAGGAGAAGAGGCCTGACCAGTATACACCAACACTGGGAACATGGAGAAGAGACCTGACCAGTATACACCAACACTGGGAACGTGGAGAAGAGACCTGACCAGTATACACCAACACTGGGAATGTGGAAAAGAGACCTGATCAGTATACACCAACACTGGGAACGTGGAAAAGAGACCTGACCAGTATACACCAACACTGGGAACGTGGAGAAGAGACCTGACCAGTATACACCAACACTGGGAACATGGAGAAGAGACCTGACCAGTATACACCAACACTAGGAACATGGAGAAGAGAAATGACCAGTATACACCAACACTGGGAACATGGAGAAGAGACCTTACCAGTATACACCAACACTGGGAACATGGAGAAGACACCTGACCAGTATACACCAACACTGGGAATGTGGAGAAGAGAACTGACCAGTATATACCAACACTGGGAACATGCAGAAGAACCTGACCAGTATACACCAACACTGGGAATGTGGAGAAGAGACCTGACCAGTATACACCAACACTGGGAACGTGGAGAGGAGACCTGACCAGTATACACCAACACTAGGAACATGGAGAAGAGAAATGACCAGTATACACCAACACTGGGAACATGGAGAAGAGACCTGACCAGTATACACCAAACACTGGGAACATGGAGAAGAGACCTGACCAGTATACACCAACACTGGGAACATGGAGAAGACACCTGACCAGTATACACCAACACTGGGAACGTGGAGAAGAGACCTGACCAGTATACACCAACACTGGGAATGTGGAGAAGAGAACTGACCAGTATACACCAACACTAGGAACATGGAGAAGAGAAATGACCAGTATACACCAACACTGGGAACGTGGAGAAGAGACCTGACCAGTATACACCAACACTGGGAACGTGGAGAAGAGACCTGACCAGTATACACCAACACTGGGAACGTGGAGAAGAGACCTGACCAGTATACACCAACACTGGGAACGTGGAGAAGAGACCTGACCAGTATACACCAACACTGGGAACATGGAGAAGAGACCTGACCAGTATACACCAACACTGGGAACATGGAGAAGAGACCTGACCAGTATACACCAACACTGGGAATGTGGAGAAGAGAACTGACCAGTATACACCAACACTGGGAATGTGGAGAAGAGAACTGACCAGTATACACCAACACTAGGAACATGGAGAAGAGAAATGACCAGTATACACCAACACTGGGAACATGGAGAAGAGACCTTACCAGTATACACCAACACTGGGAACATGGAGAAGACACCTGACCAGTATACACCAACACTGGGAATGTGGAGAAGAGAACTGACCAGTATATACCAACACTGGGAATATGCAGAAGAACCTGACCAGTATACACCAACACTAAGAACGTGGAGAAGAGACCTGACCAGTATACACCAACACTGGGAATGTGGAGAAGAGAACTGACCAGTATACACCAACACTAGGAACATGGAGAAGAGAAATGACCAGTATACACCAACACTGGGAACGTGGAGAAGAGACCTGACCAGTATACACCAACACTGGGAACGTGGAGAAGAGACCTGACCAGTATACACCAACACTGGGAACGTGGAGAAGAGACCTGACCAGTATACACCAACACTGGGAACGTGGAGAAGAGACCTGACCAGTATACACCAACACTGGGAACATGGAGAAGAGATCTGACCAGTATACACCAACACTGGGAACAAGGAGAAGAGGCCTGACCAGTATACACCAACACTGGGAACATGGAGAAGAGACCTGACCAGTATACACCAACACTGGGAACGTGGAGAAGAGACCTGACCAGTATACACCAACACTGGGAATGTGGAAAAGAGACCTGATCAGTATACACCAACACTGGGAACGTGGAAAAGAGACCTGACCAGTATACACCAACACTGGGAACATGGAGAAGAGACCTGACCAGTATACACCAACACTGGGAACGTGGAAAAGAGACCCGACCAGTATACACCAACACTGGGAACGTGGAGAAGAGACCTGACCAGTATACACCAACACTGGGAATGTGGAGAAGAGACCTGACCAGCATACACCAACACTGGGAACGTGGAGAAGAGACCTGACCGGTATACACCAACACTAGGAACATGGAGAAGAGACCAGACCGGTATACACCAACACTGGGAACATGGAGAAGAGACCTGACCAGTATACACCAACACTGGGAACATGGAGAAGAGACCTGACCAGTATACACCAGCACTGGGAACATGGAGAAGAGACCTGACCAGTATACACCAGCACTGGGAACAAGGAGAAGAGACCTGACCAGTATACACCAACACTGGGAACGTAGAGAAGAGACCTGACCAGTATACACCAACACTGGGAATGTGGAGAAGAGACCTGACCAGTATACACCAACACTGGGAACATGGAGAAGAGACCTGACCAGTATACACCAACACTGGGAACGTGGAGAAGAGACCTGACCAGTTTACACCAACACTGGGAACGTGGAGAAGAGACCTGACCAGTATACACCGACACTGGGAACGTGGAGAAGAGACCTGACCAGTATACACCAGCACTGGGAACGTGGAGAAGAGACCTGACCAGTATACACCAACACTGGGAATGTGGAGAAGAGACCTGACCAGTATACACCAACACTGGGAACATGGAGAAGAGACCTGACCAGTATACACCAACACTGGGAACATGAAGAAGAGACCTGACCAGTATACACCAACACTGGGAACATGTAGAAGAGACCTGACCAGTATACACCAACACTGGGAACATGTAGAAGAGACCTGACCAGTATACACCAACACTGGGAACGTGGAAAAGAGACCTGACCAGTATACACCAACACTGGGAACGTGGAGAAGGGACCTGACCAGTATACACCAACACTGGGAATGTGGAGAAGAGACCTGACCAGTATACACCAACACTGGGAACGTGGAGAAGAGCCCTGACCTGTATATACCAACACTGGGAACAAGGAGAAGAGACCTGTCCAGTATACACCAACACTGGGAACGTGGAGAAGAGACCTAACCAGTATACACCAATACTGGGAACATGGAGAAGAGACCTGACCAGTATACATCAACACTGGGAACGTGGAGAAGAAACCTGACCAGTATACACCAACACTGGGAACATGGAGAAGAGACCTGACCAGTATACACCAACACTGGGAACATGGAGAAGAGACCTGACTAGTATACACCAACACTGGGAACATGGAGAAGAGACCTGACCAGTATACACCAATACTGGGAACGTGGAGAAGAGGCCTGACCAGTATACACCAACACTGGGACCATGAAGAAGAGACCTGACCAGTATACACCAACACTGGGAACATGGAGAAGAGACCTGACCAGTATACACCAACACTGGGAACATGGAGAAGAGACCTGACCAGTATACACCAACACTGGGAACGTGGAGAAGAGACCTGACCAGTATACACCAACACTGGGAACGTGGAGAAGAGCCCTAACCAGTATACACCAACACTGGGAACGTGGAGAAGAGACCCGACCAGTATACACCAACACTGGGAACATGGAGAAGAGACCCGACCAGTATACACCAACACTGGGAACGTGGAGAAGAGACCTGACCAGTATACACCAACACTGGGAATGTGGAGAAGAGACCTGACCAGTATACACCAACACTGGGAACATGGAGAAGAGACCTGACCAGTATACACCAACACTGGAAACGTGGAGAAGAGACCTGACCAGTATACACCAACACTGGGAACATGGAGAAGAGACCTGACCAGTATACACCAACACTGGGAACGTGGAGAAGAGACCTGACCAGTATACACCAACACTGGGAACGTGGAGAAGAGACCTGACCAGTATACACCAACACTGGGAACGTGGAGAAGAGACCCGACCAGTATACACCAACACTGGGAACGTGGAGAAGAGACCTGACCAGTATACACCAACACTGGGAACATGGAGAAGAGACCTGACCAGTATACACCAACACTGGGAACGTGGAGAAGAGACCTGACCAGTATACACCAACACTGGGAACATGGAGAAGAGACCGGACCAGTATACACCAACACTGGGAATGTGGAGAAGAGACCTGACCAGTATACACCAACACTGGGAATGTGGAGAAGAGACCTGACCAGTATACACCAACACTGGGAATGTGGAGAAGAGACCTGACCAGTATACACCAACACTGGGAATGTGGAGAAGAGACCTGACCAGTATACACCCACACTGGGAACATGGAGAAGAGACCTGACCAGTATACACCAACACTGGGAACATGGAGAAGAGACCTGACCAGTATACACCAACACTGGGAACATGGAGAAGAGACCTGACCAGTACACACCAACACTGGGAACGTGGAGAAGAGACCTGACCAGTATACACCAACACAGGGAACAAGGAGAAGAGACCTGACCAGTATACACCAACACTGGGAACATGGAGAAGAGACCTGACCAGTATACACCAACACTGGGAACATGGAGAAGAGACCTGACCAGTACACACCAACACTGGGAACGTGGAGAAGAGACCTGATCAGTATACACCAACACTGGGAACAAGGAGAAGAGACCTGACCAGTATACACCGACACTGGGAACGTGGAGAAGAGACCTGACCAGTATACACCAACACAGGGAACAAGGAGAAGAGACCTGACCAGTATACACCAACACTGGGAACATGGAGAAGAGACCTGACCAGTATACACCAACACTGGGAACATGGAGAAGAGACCTGACCAGTATACACCAACACTGGGAACATGGAGAAGAGACCTGACCAGTATACACCAACACTGGGAACGTGGAGAAGAGACCTGACCAGTATACACCAACACTGGGAACGTGGAGAAGAGACCTGACCAGTATACACCAACACTGGGAACATGGAGAAGAGACCTGACCAGTATACACCAACACTGGGAACGTGGAGAAGAGACCTGATCAGTATACACCAACACTGGGAACAAGGAGAAGAGGCCCGAGATCAGATTTCTGGCGAGACAGATTGAATCTGTCTAGAGCCCGGAAGGATTCAGGTATAGGTGAAAGCCGAAGCTGGATTTACAAAGTAATAAAAGATAAAATTCAGACTTTTAGGAGCAAACCAGTAATGCGGGCATCACATGATACGATCTATCGTGCGATCGTACGAGTGATTGTACCCACCCCCGTCATTTGTGCATCATGGCCACAATGTCATTAACCCCCCCCGTCACACATACTTACCTCCCGAAAGACGTCGCTGTGGGCGGTGAACATCCACTTCATGAAGGGGGAGGGACGTTCAGCGTCACAGCGACGTCACACAGCGGCCGCCCATTAGAAGCGGAGGGGCAGAGATGAGCGGGACGTAAACATCCCGCCCACCTGCTTCCTTCCGCATTGCCGGTGGGACGCAGGTAAGCTGTGTTCGTCGTACCCGGGGTGTCACACGGAGCGATGTGTGCTGCCTTGGTAACGATGAACAACCGGCGCACAGAAGAAGAAACGACTTTTTGAAAATGAGCGACGTGTCAACGAGCAACGATAAGGTGAGTATTTTTGCTCGTTCACCGTCGCTCGTAGCTGTCACACGCTACGATATGTCAAACGATGCCGGATGTGCGTCACTTACGACGTGACCCCGCCGACATATCACCCAATATATCGTGTTGTGTGATGCCCGCATAACAATGCAGCGACATGACGAGAATCTGCAGAACTAATCATCTGCTAAATATCTGCAGTCACATTTCTGTATGAGAAGCCGAGATGATTGTCTATAAGATGAAGGTCGTCTCAGGCTCAGAGCTGTAGAGGACGGTGAGATATAGAGCCTGGAAGTCACAAGTGCAGAATATTGTTACCCTTTTGCTTGTCACTGTCTATACTAAACTTACATTTAATTACACAATTAATGGTAACAATTCTAATTCTTCTTCCAATTATAATTTTTCTCTCCTTCCAGTTCCTGCTTTTAATTCTGCTGCTCTGGATACTGTAACATTTATTAATTATGAAAATATTTCTTGGAGTCAGATAAGTCTTGGTTGTGCGGCATCTGTGGAGGTTCCTGCTCCATCTGCTGCTCTTATGTAATTCACTTCCTTTTCCATAACTTTGTGTTCAACAATCGCAGTAAATATGTCTTCGTGCGTCGTGTTAAGTTTCCCTTTAATTTATTGGCTGTGAATTGTATGAAGCCAGCGCGGCACCAGCGGCGTCCTGACACCTGCGCAGCATCACCACTGACTGATACATAGATTTCGGGAGGACGAGTGTTTACTCTGTATATCTTGTCATATTGTCAGACAAGCCGCGGTGAGAAGGTAGCGAGGACATCGGAAGGTTCCTGCGATGGATCCGAGCTGTGAGAAAAGTCAGATCCAAGAAGAAATAAACATTATCACAAGGTAAAGGAAAATCAGTGGATTCTGTCACCAAAACGGTAAAAAGTGGGAATCAGCTCAGATAGAGGTGCAAGAACCGCCGGCGCCAAATCTGGGGTCTGAGGCTGAGAGCTTAACCGATAATATCTCCAGCATATTAACTCCACCCGAAATGTAACTTTACTGGATTGTGTTTTGTGACATCACAACTGGATGCTCCTAAGGCCTCTGCCACACTCACGTGAAAATCACGCACGTGCCGAGAGACGCGTGTTGCGTGCAGGTAAGTACGTGTCTCTGGTACGTGCGGGCCACGTGTGTTCTACGTGTGCTATCCACGATAACACACGTAGAAATGGTAATTTACATACTCACCTGGTCCTTCCTGCTTTCCGCGCTGCTGTCCGTGGTGCTGATCCTCGGTCTCCAGCCCTCCCGTCTCCCCGCTGCTGCTGCTGCTGCTGCCGGCCGCAGTGAAGTGAATATTAAATGAGAATAATGAGCGGCGGTCGACAGCAAGAGGCAGCAGCGGCAGAGACAGGAGGGCTGGAGAAGGTGAGTTAATGTTTTGGTTCTTTTTCACTGACAAGTGTGTTTTCTCCGGCGCGTGTCACACGGAACCGCATCCACACTACACCCGTCTGGTACGGGTACAGGCCGTGTGACACCCGTGCTGCCGGAGAAAACACTGACATGTCAGCGCTTTGAAAAATGCACACACGTACAAATGCACACGGACACACGTTCCGTGTGGTTTAACGTGTGTGTGCCTGCTACAATAGGGTAGCATTGCTTAACGTGTCTCCGTGCCGCCGGTACGTGTAAAAAATGACAAACACATGCCGGCGGCACGGATGTGTGTACATTCCCCCACACACAGTATGATGTCCCCACAGTACATTCCCCCCACACACAGTGTGATGTCCTCACAGTACATTTCCCCCACACACAGTATGATGTCCCCACAGTACATTACCCCCACACACAGTGTGATGTCCTCACAGTACATTTCCCCCACACACAGTATGATGTCCCCACAGTACATTTACCCCACACACAGTATGATGTCCTCACAGTACATTCCCCCACACACAGTATAATGTCCTCACAGTACATTCCCCCACACACAGTATGATGTCCCCACAGTACATTTACCCCACACACAGTATGATGTCCTCACAGTACATTCACCCCACACAGTATGATGTCCTCACAGTACATTCCCCCCACACACAGTATTATGCCCCACAGTACATTCCCCGCACACACAGTATGATGTCCCCACAGTACATTTACCCCACACACAGTATGATGTCCTCACAGTACATTCCCCCACACACAGTATAATGTCCTCACAGTACATTCCCCCACACACAGTATGATGTCCCCACAGTACATTCCCCCCACACACAGTATGATGTCCCCACAGTATATTCCCCCCACACACAGTATGATGTCCCCACAGTACATTCCCCCCACACACAGTATGATGTCCCCACAGTACATTTACCCCACACACAGTATGATGTCCCCACAGTACATTCCTCCACACACAGTATGATGTCCTCACAGTACATTCCCCCCACACACAGTATGATGTCCCCACAGTACATTCCCTCCACACACAGTATGATGTCCTCACAATGCATTCCCCCCACACACAGTATGATATCCTCACAGTACATTCCCCCACACACAGTGTGATGTCCTCATAGTATATTCCCCCACACACAGTGTTGTGTCCAATGAATGGGAACAACCTGTTGTTTATATTTCTTGCATTGCATATTTTTCCTCCTATCAGGAAATTAAATTCCTTATTGTTACTAGGTAGATTAGACTGTATGAAGTTTGTCCCTATGTACCTCCCTTAGTTGGTTTCTGTATAAAAAGCTCCTCCCTTGTCCCTCAGTTTAGTCTAGAGAGGAACCATTGCTGAAGAGAAACGTCTGAAACCCTGTACAGATTATTCATTTTCACCTGCCTTTACTTTGTACTTAATTCAAGATTCTAGAAGAAAACTACAGCGTTTCTCCTTGTCTTTCTACAAATCATCGTTGGGCTGAGTTAAAACTATCTGTGAATGCCGGTAGAGTGAGTAAAATCATACAGTTATCTAAGGGACTGATAACTAGAGCGGTTGGGATTCATTGCTACCAGGAAGAGACAAAATACACAGTATGATGTCCTCAGAGTACATTCCCCCCCCCACACAGTATGATGTCCCCACATTATATTCCCCCACACAGTATGATGTCCTCACAGTACATTCCCCCCCACACAGTATGGTGTCCTCACAGTACATTCCCCCACACACCGTATGATGTCCTCACAGTACATTCCCCCCACACACAGTATGATGTCCTCATAGTACATTCCCTCCACACACAGTATGATGTCCTCATAGTACATTCCCCCCACACACAGTATCATGTCCTCACAGTACATTTCCCCCCACACAGTATGATGTCCCCACAGTACATTTCCCCCACACACAGTATAATGTCCTCACAGTACATTCCCCCCACACAGTATGATGTCCCCACAGTACATTTCCCCCACACACAGGATAATGTCCTCACAGTACATTCCCCCACACACAGTATGATGTCCTTACAGTACATTACCCCCCACACACAGTATAATGTCCTCACAGTATATTCCCCCCACACACAGTATGATGTCCTCACAGTACATTACCCCCCACACACAGTATAATGTCCTCACAGTACATTCCCCCCACACAGTATGATGTCCCCACAGTACATTTCCCCCACACACAGTATAATGTCCTCACAGTACATTCCCCCACACACAGTATGATTTCCTCACAGTACATTCCCCCCACAGTATGATGTCCCCACAGTACATTCCCCCACACACAGTATAATGTCCTCACAGTACATTCCCCCACACACAGTATGATGTCCTCACAGTACATTACCCCCCACACACAGTATAATGTCCTCACAGTATATTCCCCCCACACACAGTATGATGTCCTCACAGTACATTACCCCCCACACACAGTATGATGTTCTCACAGTACATTTCCCCCCACACAGTATGATGTCCCCACAGTAAATTCCCCCCACGCACAGTATGATGTCCTCACAGTACATTCCCCCCACTGATCTAGAAGTTGTTCAGTTTTAGAAAACACCTAATTGGCAACATCTAGGACATCTTTTTTGTTTTTATCTAGGAGGGAAGGTGTAGCATCTGTTGGTCGCCACATGGTCATAAAGGCCGCCTCGAACAGACATGGCAATAGCCAATAGAAACTCCTCCAAAACGTAGAGGTTGTGCTCAGTTTTCTCAAAAAAAAAAAAATCTCAGGAAACAGACTCTGTGTAAATATACCCAGTGGCTATGTCCACACCAAATTTTTTTAGGAGATTTTGGAACAGAAGCTGAGAGGAAACGCTTCAAATTCTCCTCCAAATTATAAGCTCCTTAAAACCTTGGAGTTCTGCTTAGTTTTCACTCCAAAAATTAAGTGACTCGGCCATTCTCCAAGTGGCTGTCCCTCAGAAGCCGCTCATTAGTTGCAAAATAAAAGCTTGGCAAAAAAGCCACCACCAAAAATGGCCAGAAAGATGCAATAAAGATGGTTCGAGTAAAACACCACCGGAGATTTCCTGCTGCCTCTTCCTGTGGGTACGCCGTCATCTAGAAGGTGTAATGTGTACAAAGCAATGAAGAGGTGACATGTGTGTGACTGCGGGATCGGGGCCGGTCTGTGGCCTGTACCCTCGGAGACGCATCCATCTGAATAGGCGCTGGAGGCATAAAACCATATTCCAATGTTTAGACTTGGCCTGATTCATGAAGAATAGCGCTTTCTACGTCACTCAGTGATGGGCGCGCTGGGGTCCTTCAGTGAGAAGCCCACCCCTCACTCGGGGGCTGGAGTAACATTTCTGCTGTACGTTCTGCCATAAGTGTTGATGAATTGACGCGCTGTGCCCCGTCCTGCCCGTGATTCCACCACTATAGCGGATTTGGCTGAAACTGGAACGAAAACTTTAAAAGGCAGAAAGGATTTCAAATATTCAAAGTGTTTTACATCAGAAATCTAACGAAACCCAGTGATGAATTAGGACCTTAGACTCTGAATGTGGATAAATCAAGGAGACAAAGGGTTGGGGTCTTCTCACCATCGTAAACCATTGCACTAGTAATCAATAATCTCTCACATTGCATGAACCCTACACTCACCCCGACCCTGCGCCAACGACACCCCGACCCTGCGCCACAGACACTCACCCCGACCCTGTGCCACCGACACTCACCCCGACCCTACGCCACCGACACTCGCCCCCACTCTCTGTGCCACCGACACTCGCCCCCACTCTCTGTGCCACTGACACTCGCCCCCACTCTCTGTGCCACCGACACTCGCCCCCACTCTCTGTGCCACCGACACTCGCCCCCACTCTCTGTGCCACCGACACTCGCCCCCACTCCCTGTGCCACCGACACTCGCTCCCACTCTCTGCGCCACCGACACTCGCCCCCACTCTCTGCGCCACCGACACTCGCCCCCACTCTCTGCGCCACCGACACTCGCCCCCACTCTCTGCGCCACCGACACTCGCCCCCACTCTCTGCGCCACCGACACTCGCCCCCACTCTCTGCGCCACCGACACTCGCCCCCACTCTCTGCGCCACCGACACTCGCCCCCACTCTCTGCGCCACCGACACTCGCCCCCACTCTCTGCGCCACCGACACTCGCCCCCACTCTCTGCGCCACCGACACTCGCCCCCACTCTCTGCGCCACCGACACTCGCCCCCACTCTCTGCGCCACCGACACTCGCCCCCACTCTCTGCGCCACCGACACTCGCCCCCACTCTCTGCGCCACCGACACTCGCCCCAACTCTCTGCGCCACCGACACTCGCCCCAACTCTCTGCGCCACCGACACTCACTCCGACTCTCTGTGCCACCGACACTCACCCTGACTCTCTGTGCCACCGACACCCCAACTCTCTGTGCCACCGACACCCCAACTCTCTGTGCCACCGACACCCCAACTCTCTGTGCCACCGACACTCGCCCCAACTCTCTGCACCACTGACACTCGCCCTGACTCTCTGCACCACCGACACTTGCACTAACTCTCTCTGCCACTGACATTCGTCACTAACACTCGCCCCGACGCTCTGCACCACCGACACTCGCCCCAACTCTCTGTGCCACCGACACTCGCCCCGACTCTGTGCGCCACCGACACTTGCCCCGACTCTCTGCGCCACCGACACTTGCACTAACTCTCTCTGCCACTGACATTTGCCACTAACACTCGCCCCGACGCTCTGCACCACCGACACTCGCCCCGACTCTGTGCGCCACTGACACTTGCCCCGACTCTCTGCGCCACCGACACTTGCACTAACTCTCTCTGCCACTGACATTTGCCACTAACACTCGCCCCAACTCTCTGCACCACTCACTCTCAGCACCAGTTCAGTGTTAATCGCCACTCAGAAAAGTCTCGCCAAGGTTATCGGAAAGTTTTCCAGCTTCTTCCAGGAGCCTCGTGCACATCTGAGAGCAAAACATTACAGAAGAGTGAGGCGAGATGAGACGCTGAAAAAAAGAAATCTCATTTCAAGGGTCCAGGAACTTCTGTCTTCAGAAGTTTTCTGTTTTCTTATCTTTGCTTTCTGATAAACAGTTTTAATAATTAATCACATGTCACACTTCTCAAAAATTATGGATTTCTTCAGTTAATAAATTCGTTTGGTGTCCTTTCTAAATATATTTGCATATAACAGACACATTGCTGGAGCAGCGTGCAGATATCTGCAGATGAGAGCGCAGTCTACGGCGGAGGTGACGAGACCCTCGAGGGGACATCAGTGACCGACATCGTATACAGAGGCCAAAAATACCAACAAAAAGGAACAATTACCGCAAGGTTCATCTAAAACCCCATCAAAAATATCTTCAACACCTGAAACATTTTTAAGCAATTTTTGTAGTGTTTTTTGAGGTTTTGCACTTTACACATTGATATTTACTTGTTGGAAGGTGTCACGAACCAGGCCGTGGGGAGTCCACTGTATCGTCCCTCCACTCGGTGGCAACCCGGTCAGTCCGCGATGACACTGTACTCCGCAGCCCCATCCTGACGTCTCTAATACGTCGGAGCCACACAGAACTCGTCACTTTTGCCAACACGCGACATTCTATGCCTCCAGAGGGTTCGTAAGGTCTGCTTGGCACAAGGCAGCAATGACACCTCTTGTCTCCGTGGGTACAGGCAGGCACGGGAAGAGGAACAGAGTAAGCCACGCAACCTCCGGCGCGGCACCCAGCTTTCCCACAACCCTGACAGGCCGACCAGGTACAGTGTGGTAGACTGCCACCAGTTCCTTGTGAGATATACACCTGGTCTTTTAGCAGGATTATATCAGGCCAGAAACCAGTGCCGGTAGCGAGTAAAATAAGCCAAGCTCATGGACATGGGATTCAGGAATCACGATAAAAGCAACAGCCCGAGATTAAATTATATATTAAATCGCCTTAAGGGCACATTAGATAATGCACTATACACAAGATGGGATTTACGGATGATGTGTCAGAAGCACAGTTACAGATAAGACAAATAGAGATACAGATGGATCAATTACCTGGTGGTTCCTTATGAATATGACTGGTGGTTGCTGGTGCAGGGCAGGTGCTGCGGAGCCCGAGTTTCCTGGGACTTCTCCCACATGGATTGCACGAGGCCACCCAGAGAAGAACAACCACAAGATGTCCGCTCTGGTTTTTAAGGACCTATGTTCACCCAATGTCCCATCCCTCTGATGAACTAAGGCTGGGATGACCATGGGTGTGCCTCATCGCTTCCAGGGAAAATATAGATTTTCAGTTTTCCTCATATCTCCGTCTCTGAGCGTCCCACACGGAAGATGTGACCATTATATCTATCCTTATTATTTGATCTATCCATAGACAGGAAACTTGGAGTGTCTATGGCCTTCATACGCCTAGTTATTAATTACTCGTTGCTACGCACATCTCACAATTTAGCAGAAAAGTGTGTGACGTGCATCTTGCTGTCGGGAATCTAAACATATGCCTATCTTATTTGTGGGAGCGACGCACTCCCCAATATCGTAACTCTGTCCAGTCTGGAGAGCCTGCTGGAAATCTGCTTGTAAAACTTGTAAGAACCTGGGTTGCCGGCCCTCCTTCCTGCCAGTCAGCCCGGGGCATTGCTGGCTTCCTTGGACTTAAGGCCCCGTTACACGCTACGATTTATCTGACGATATATCGTCGGGGTCACGGTTTTTGTGACGCACTTCCATCGTCGTTAGCGACGGCGTTTTGTGTGACACCTACGTGCGACTCCGAACAATCTTAAAAATAGCGAAAATCGTTGACACGTTGTTCAGTTTCAAAAATAGCAACAAAAAGAGGAGATAAAAACTCCCCTAAAAATGTATTATAAAATGTACTCACAGCAAAAAAGGGCAACCAGTCCAGTTAGCCCAGGCCAACACATCTACTGCACAAACAGGCTGCAGACAAACCTCTCACCATGGTGGACACTTCACAGGCGCAAAGCAAATTGCACACTAGTGGCGCGCATAGGGCACTGTTCACACTTGTATGCGCATGGTGTCCAGCCAGCAACCTATTACCACGCCCTTACTATTAGATTAGGCGGGTTACCCGGACACTACTCACTGCAGCACACGAGCGACAGAGACTCCACTATGCACGGCCGTATTAATAGGCCCGGCTGCACCCCGCATAATCAAAGTGCAAAAAATACATATAAAATATATGTGAGGTATTAGTTTGTAAATTGGCCAATGTACGTAAGCCCACAATCCTCATCACAGATCCTCACACTTGCGGGTCCCTACACTGATAAATATCAAAAATAGCAACAAAAAGAGATAAAAACTCCCCCAAAAATGTATTATAAAATGTACTCACAGCAAAAAAGGGCAACCAGTCCAGTTAGCCCAGGCCAACACATCTAATGCACAAACAGGCTGCAGACAAGCCCCTCACCATGATGGACACTTCACAGGTGCAAGGTAAATTGCACACTAGTGGCGCGCATAGGGCACCGTTCACACTTGTATGCGCATGGTGTTCAGTTTCAAAATATTGTTCGTCGTTTGGAACGCAGCAGACATATTACAACGTTTGACACCCTGCCAAAGACTAACACCATCGTTAGTGCGTCCGTCATCAGCGACGCGGGCGTTTCGTTACAAGCAATACTCCACGCCTCCTCCGCTCTAATTGGTGGTCCCAACTGCGTTCTGATTTGGCAGCCATGGTTGATAATTATACGCCTCTGCCGCTGCCGGAATCGTTGGGATGAATGCTGTGTGACGGTGTCCACACGACCGCCTTGGTCAAACAATATATCGCTGAATGATGTAGCATCGTTTGTAAGATTATGTGACCGCTACAAAACGACCTATGAGCGATCTCGGCAAATCGTAGCAACGATCTGGGCGTGTCACATCGCTAACAAGATCGTTGTGTGTAAAGCGGCCTTTAATGGAAATTTGTCACCTTAGCTGAGTAGATCTGAGGGGAATCGCTGCTACAGGGCACGGGGGGTGCAAATGGACAGTGACAGCAGACCTTAGTCATAATTCTCAGAATAGTCCTCACACAAGGGTCCATCAGCTGATGACAAGGTGCCTGCTGGGGAATCCTGGAAGCAAGTGATTCATTTCCCTGCAGCGCCACCGCAGGGCAAATCAAGTATTACACAGTGCCTGGTCACACCAATGGAAAGTCTGTTATGTCGGACAGAACCGATCCTCTGAGCAAGATACAATCTGCATTTGCCATCCACTGCGGGCAAGAAAAACGGGTCCTGAGCAGAAGATCCACCCATAGTAACTCAGAGGAAGCATAACATGAGATCTCTGATGTAGACAGCCCCTCTAAGGTAGAAGGAGAAGCTTCCGGGAGAGATGTCCTGGAAAGCCGTTCTCACGCAACTAATTAATGGGAAAACCGCACTTACCGCAACAATGTGATATCGATCAGTTTATATAACACAACGTAAAACAAGTCTTAGGTATAAAAAAAATAAAACCTTACAAAAAATGCCAATAAAGTGAAAGCAAAAGTGACCTCCTGGTTCCCGAGTGAATCTGCTCCGAGTATCCAGGTATCGGTGGAGAAGGCTTTCCTGGCTTTCTTGGCTTTTTCAGTCTGTACAGCCCTGAGGAGCGGCGCACAACGTCTTTCTGAAGCTGTTTCTCCTGGAAATCACCTGAAAAAGGGCAAAAAAGCACAAAAGAGAATGAAGACAATGCAGGAGAATGTCAGAACGATTGCTGCCATATGTAGCACCATATGACCTGACTATTCTTCTGGTGGCTTCTGCTTGTAAGAGCTACTCGCTGTACACACAATGTAAAGCCACTGCAAAAGACACAAGAAAGATGGAAAAAAGACACTGCTGGCGCCTTCCTGAAGCGTCGTGTGCAGGAGAACCTCAGCGGATACGCTGGCAGCTTAGGCTAGTGTCACACTTGCGTTGTGCGGCATCCGTCGCATTGCGTTGTGTGATGGATGTAACGGATGTGTTGCATATAGTGGCACAACTGATGCGATGGATGCTGCAAAACAACGGAATCCGTTGTAGCTTTTGTTTTAACAATTACTCAACTGAGCATGCGCAGTTGTGTGAAAACGGATGCGTCACAGGAATCCGTGAAATGACGGATTCCGCTGGATTCCGCCACCATAGGCTTCCATTATAAAAATGACGGACGCCGATGGAATCCAGCACATTGCATTTGTTTGACGCTCAGGGAAGCGCAGAAAAACGCTACATGTTGCGTTCTTTCCGCCCGACGGATGCAACGCAGGGCCACCAGTCGCAATGCGTCGTCCATACAAGTCTATGGGAAGTAGCGGAATCCGTTAACGGATTCTGCTGTTTTCCAAAACAGCGGATTGCGACTGAAGGAAAAAAACGCAAGTGTGAAACTAGCCTAAGACATGTCGAGTGCACATTGTTCAGGGTGTAATCTCCATTCTCTCCCAGATTTCTGCAAGGAAAGTGCAATGCTGTATTCTGCCTGTGGTGGCGCTATAGCTGAGCACTTACGGCATAGCTACCTAATGAGCTGGTAGCTGCGGTTCCAGTTGGTGGACACTTCCCATGGAGGGACGGCCGGGCAGAGCAGGCGCCTCCTTTCTGTGCAGCCTCCTGGCTCTAGCTCCGGGTCTTCCCGGCCTGTAGAGGGGGCCATGTGGCTAATGCCGGGGTGTTATAGAATTGAGGGTCTGTAATGTTCTATTCCATCGGCCTTCAAGCCTCAGATAATCCCCTCCGCTGATGTCAGCTCGTCCACTCCATGTCTCTGGGCGCCCTCAATGCAAGAAACCTGAGTGGTAAATGACACAAGTTTTTTCTTTTTCATCACATATTTCTAGAACTTTTTTGATGTGGTCACTTCTGGACGTGTTAATGGTTTGAATTATCACATTAAATGACAATAGAAGTAAATCTTCCACTTGAGACAGAACATTTCATTATTGAGACGTGCGCAGTCAGATTCCGAGAATCGCAAAGCCCTTTGGAATTCTTGTGACATTAAAATAGTCAGAAGTTGTGAGAATTACCCGATGTCTGCTCCTGAAAGTAGTCATTATAGCGGCTGTCACAAAGTCCTCATACCCTGCCACATACTCCGGAGGTGGCGGCACAAGGACCGCTGATGGGACCTGCCATGCTCCATGGAGAGGCCCGAAAATCACATTAACAGCTCCAGGGGCACAATTAACACCAATAAATCCTGCAAGAAAATGGGAGAGGGGCAATGTCTGCTATCTAAAATGTCCAAATCAGAAGAGACAGCTGCTAGCAAGCCACTTTACCTCTGATCATTGGATTGTTATTATCAACCCTCTAACAGAATGTTGTTACAATGATAAACAAAAGAGATACATTGTTACACAGTGGAGCAAAGTCACCATGTGTCCCCAAATTGTGCCAGGATGGGACATGGATAGGACAGAGACAGGGATAGAGGACAGGGATAGAAGGACAGGGATAGAAGGACAGGGATAGAAGGACAGGGACAGAAGGACAGGGACAGGAATAGGACAGGGATAGAAGGACAGGGACAGGGATAGAAGGACAGAGACAGGGATAGAGGACAGGGATAGAAGGACAGGGATAGAGGACAGGGATAGAAGGACAGGGATAGAAGGACAGACATAGAGATAGAAGGACAGGGATAGCAGGACAGGGACAGGGACAGGAATAGAAGGACAGGGATAGAAGGACAGGGATAGAAGGACAGGGATAGAAGGACATGGACAGGGATAGAAGGACAGGGATAGGACAGGGACAGAGATAGAAGGATAGGGACAGGGATAGAAGGACAGGGACAGGGATAGAAGGACAGGGACAGGGATAGAAGGACAGGGACAGGATAGAAGGACAGGGACAGGGATAAAAGGACAGGGATAGGACTGGGACAGAGATAGAGGACGGGGACAGAGATAGAAAGACAGGGACAGGGATAGAAGGACAGGGATAGGACTGGGGCAGAGATAGAGGACGGGGACAGAGATATAAGGACAGGGACAGGGATAGAAGGACAGGGACAGGGATAGAAGGACAGGGACAGAGATAGAAGGACAGGGATAGAAGGACAGGGACAGAGGACAGGGACAGAGATAGAAGGACAGGGACAGGAATAGAAGGACAGGGACAGGAATAGAAGGACAGGGAAGAAGGACAGGGACAGAGGACAGGAACAGAGATAGAAGGACAGGGACAGGGATAGAAGGTCAGGGAAGAAAGACAGGGACAGAGATAGAAGGACAGGGACAGGAATAGAAGGACAGAGAAGAAGGACAGGGACAGAGGACAGGGACAGGGATAGAAGGACAGGGACAGGGATAGAAGGACAGGGACAGGGATAGAAGGACAGGGATAGAAGGAAAGGGACAGAGGACAGGGACAGAGATAGAAGGACAGGGACAGGAATAGAAGGAGAGGGACAGAGATAGAAGGACAGGGACAGAAATAGAAGGACAGGGACAGGGATAGAGGACAGGGATAGAAGGACAGGGACGGAGATAGAAGAACAGAGACAGGGATAGAAGGTCAGGGACAGGAATAGAAGGACAGGGACAGGGATAGAGGACAGGGATAGAAGGACAGGGACGGAGATAGAAGAACAGAGACAGGGATAGAAGGACAAGGATAGAAGGGCAAGCATAGAAGGACAGGGACAGGAATAGAAGGACAGGGATAGGGAAATAAGGACATGGATAGAAGGACAGGGATAGAAGGATAGGGAAAGGGATAGTAGGACAGGGACAGGGATAGAAGGACAGGGAAATGGATAGAAGGACAAGGATAAAAGGACAGGGATGGGGATAGAAGGACAAAAACAGGTATAGAAAGACAGGGACAGGGATAAAAGGACATGGATAGAAAGTCAGGGACAGGGATAGTAGGACAGAGACGGGGATACTTGGACAGGGACGGGGATAGAAGGACAGTGACAGGGATAGAAGGCCAGGGAAAAGGATAGGAGGATAGGGACAGAAGGACAGAGACAGGGATAGAAGGACAAGCACGGGGATAAAAAGACAGGGAAGAGGATAGAAGGACAGGGACAGAAGATCAGAGATGGGGATAGTAGGATAGGGACAGGAATAGAAGGATCGGGACAGAGATAGTGGGACAGGGATGAGGACAGGGATGAGGTCCTGTATCTGCATCAGTTTTGCAGACTATAGGGTACGCAGAGAATCCGGGCCACCATTGGCCGCATAGTTATATAATGCACGTCACTCTCATTTCCCACGTTTGGGGCCGCTGGATGCCCCCAGTCACTTCTAAAACATGAGTCCAACCAGTCACCGGAAATAAAAAATAGCAAATATTAACCACATCCCCACACCTTAAAGGGGGTGTCAGTGGTCAGTGTGCAGCGGGTGTGCAGGATGCTATATATCCTCCATGGACGTGGTCAGGACAGAGCTGCAATACCTGACAACACCTGCAGACTGGGGGCAGCATCTACACTACCCAGAGCCCCTCCAGAGGCCTCATCAGGATCTTTCCTAATTACCAGTCCGGTTCCGCTGCTTTTTTTTACAAATCACATTCAGTTGTGTAGTAGAACAGATTCACTTCAATGGGAGCGGAGGTGCAGTACCAGAGAGCGACCACTGCACAGTGTGTGGCGCTGTGCTGCACTGGATCCTGTGTGACCGGCTAACAGCTGCTCGGAGGAGGCTCTGACCGATCTGAGAGTCCTAACCTTTCCTAAGGACGGGCAATCTGTCCCCGATGCAACCTCTTAACGTCTCTGGATCATCCGCTGAGTCTCACTTACTAATGGAAACCATTGATCAGTGAAGTTGGGTTTGTGTCCACAGCTGAGCACCACAGCCCGCTCATTCCCACAGGCTGCACCTGTCCTCAGAGAGCAAGAACAGAACGGATCTAGAAACGGGGTCTTCTGCAGACCCCACCGGAGCCCAGCCTCAACACCACGTGAAGAAAGCAATTAGCTCGCCGTCCCCCAATGATGAAAGGAAAACCCCTTACAGACGTAAAGCTAATACAATGTATCCACTTCAGGGGCTGACATGTCATTGGTGCAGCCTGTGCGGCCAAACAAGGGCCCAAGAGGCAAAGGGGCCACATCAGCTCCAAAGCCGATGGAATTGTGCACTATGAGGAGCTATTGGGCTGTTCTGCACCGGGGCCCATATACTGTCCTGCACAGGGGTCCATATACTGTTTTTGCACAGGAGCCCATATACTGTTCATGCACAGGGGCCCATATACTGTTCATGCACAGGGCCCATATACCGTCCTGCACCGGGGCCTATATACCGTTCTGCACCGGGGCCTATATACCGCCCCGCGGCCTCGGCTGCGACCTCCAAGCCGCTCGGATCTGTAATCGCACTGCGGGCGGTGGCTCGAGCCTCTCACGGACCCAGGGGTCACGTTGCTCTACACGGGGGGTTGGCGCTACGTGCGGGGGAATGCGGGTGTTTGGTTTTGGGATGATTGTTCGTGACGCCACCCACAGGTTGTGGTGATGGTGGACACCATCGCTGCGGTGAAGGTACAGGGACTCCCAGGAGCGGTGTAGTGGCGCAGCTAAGTGTTGACCCCTCCATGGGTAGGAGATGTTGGTCCCGGGGCCCGGTTGGCGAGGGCCGGGGTGCAGGGCGCAGGGTTGCGGTGTGGCGCGGTGCGGTGCCGGATGGCACTGGTGTACTCACGATTAAACCAGACAGAGTCACTGGTAAACCAAACGGAGGGATGGACGGGGTCCACAGCCGGCTGCAGCTTCCTAGTCGGGTTGGCAATGTCAGCCTTTCTCCTGCACCTGTGTTTGTAGTGTGACCACTGTGCCTGGGCATTGGTAGTCCGCTCCCCGGCGTGTATGTGTCGTAGGAGCCCCTTTTGCCCGCAGGTGCTGGCCCTTGGATCTCTGGCCTCTGGCTGTGGCTACTATCCGGACGGGTTGGGCTGTTGCCTTCAATCGGGACTTTGGTGGGAATGAACCCCTGAGGTCCAGACCGCAATCAGTTAATTCGACTATGGTGGTGGCGTATAGCCTAGTTCGGGGTCTGAGTACCCTGCCTGGTGCTCCGGTATCCTGTTGGCTCCCCGGTTCGGTTCCGGTGGGCCACTACCCTGTCCCGGTCCCTCACAGTTCCGCAGGTCGTATTCCTGGTCTCCTGCAGGCGGTCACTGCCGTCTGCCTGACTGTTTGGGGGAGTCCTAGGCTCCAACCCAGGCCCCAAGCAGAACTGTACTCCACTACTCTCCACTCCACTGTACTGAACTGGACTCTCTGAGTTGTTCCTGCCTCAGGCCAGCAGACTCCTTGGGGGGCGTGTCTTTCCGCCTGACTCCGCCCACCTGGTGTGCATGTCTAACTCTGAGGGAGGCAATCAGGTGTTTGTGGTTGACTGGTGGTACCTTTCTAGTGTGGGGGTGTGCAGTGAGTGTAATGACCTGTGACCCCTGGGTTCCAGGGCGTCACACCTATATACCATCCTGCACAGGGGCCCATATACTGTCCTGCACAGGGGCCCATATACTGTCCTGCACCGGGGCCTATATACTGTCCTGCACCGGGGCCTATATACTGTCCTGCACTGGGGCCTATATATCGTCCTGCACAGGGGCCCATATACCGTCCTGCAGCGGGGTCTATATATTGCTGTTGCACCGGGGCCTATATATTGCTGTTGCATCGGGGCCTATATATTGCTGTTGCACCGGGGTCTCTTCCCTCTGTGTCCACCTGTAACGTCAGGGGATGTAAACCTCCTAACAATTTCCTCTCGGTTTCCTCCGGTGCTGCCCCTTAGTAATCATTGTGCCTCTCTCCGGCTCTACGCTGGGCTCTGGCTGATGGATGACCAGCGCTATTCTGCCTGATGCATCATTAATCATCTTCAGAAATACAGGTAGTTCTCCCAATTTCTACGTCCAGCGTAAGCCTGCGGTATTTATCACCCGCTATGTAACGTAAGTGCACTATTACTCCTCTGTGTGCGGCTCCCATCATCTACATGTTTCTTGAACGAAGCAGTCCATTCATTATTGTGCCGTCCGGCTGAGATCGGCGACCTCTGATCTGAAAGTTTACGGAGAAAAGAAACAACATCCTTATTAAATTGGAGGCGATAACCTTTCCATATTATATAGTCACATGGAATCCCAAAGTGACGGGGAAGGTCCTGGTGATGGACGCCTGGTGGTGGCGTCATGTAGTTAGGGCTGGTGAATGCATGCACCATTATCAACCATCGATGCTCGACCTCCATGCTGCACCCACAATGCAAACCTACAAAAACGAGGCGCAGCGGCTCCTGGAGTCCGTCATTACCGGTATTCCCCCTCATATCAGGTACTCGAAAGCTGGGATCAAGTGTTCACTAATATCCCTGATAATAGTTATTAGTAGAAGGAAACATGATGGAGCAGCAGGACATGAGCACATTGCAGACTCCTCTGCCGTCACTTATTCCTCGGAGAAGCCAAAGATTAGATGTTAAGGATTCATACACTCAGATGCTCGCGTACCGAGGGCAGCCATTGATGTTAGAAGAAGGTCAGCAAAACCCATCAATACTGCTGAGAGCCACACTCAGCCACACACGGTGAGATGATCTGGGCAAAGTCATACAAGAAGAAAGGCCACAGGCAGAAAGCGAGGGAATAACTACCCAAAAGGGGATCAAAACATTTGTGATATTTTCAACACAGAACTCACTATTTTCCCACCAACTCTATGTCTGTTATCTGCCTCCTAAACCTCCTCGAACCGAGTACATTTGGGATTTCACTGGTTGGTGATTACACCGAGGCTGCCAACAGCATCTCCAGTCTTGTCTCCTGTGGCTACAGCATTTCTCCGGACTTGTCTCCCATAGCTGAAGCATCTCTGGACTGGTTTCCCATGGCTGCAGCATCTCTGGACTTGTCTCCTATGACTACAGTGTCTCTGGACTTGTTTTCCATAGCTGCAGTATCTTCGGACTGGTCTCCCATGGCTTCAGCATCTTCGTAGTTGTGTCTCCATGGCTGCAGCCTCTCCAAAACTTCTCTCTATCGACCACATTGGAGTTGTAACTGGTTGGTGATTATACCAGAGCTGCCAGAAGCATCTCCGGACTTGTCTGTCTGTGGCTGCAGCATCTCTGGACTTCTCTCCATGGAGCACATTGGAAGCGTCACTGGTCAGTGATTAGCAGCATCTCCAGTATTGTCTCCATGGCTGCAATATCTTCTGATTTGTCTACCATGGCAATATCGTCTCTGGACTTGTCTCCCATGCCAGCAGCATCTACCGACTTGTTTCCCATGCCAGCAGCATCTCTGGACTTGTCTCCCATGGTTGCAGCGTCTCCAGGCTTGTCTCCCATGGTTGCAGCAACTTCAGACTTGTCTCCCATGGCTGCAGCGTCTCCAGACTTGTCTCCCATGGTTGCTGCGTCTCCAGGCTTTTCTTCCATGGTTGCAGCGTCTCCAGGCTTGTCTCCCATTGCTGCATTGTCTCCAGACTTGTCTCCCATGGTTGCAGCGTCTCCAGGCTTGTCTCCCATGGTTGCAGTGTCTCCAGACTTGTCTCCCATGGTTGCAGCGTCTCCAGGCTTGTCTCCCATGGTTGCAGCAACTCCAGGCTTGTCTCCCATGGTTGCAGCGTCTCCAGGCTTGTCTCCCATGGTTGCAGCGTCTCCAGGCTTGTCTCCCATGGTTGCAGTGTCTCCAGACTTGTCTCCCATGGTTGCAGCATCTCCAGACTTGTCTTTCATGGTTGCTGCATCTCCAGGCTTTTCTTCCATGGTTGCAGCGTCTCCAGGCTTGTCTCCCATTGCTGCAGTGTCTCCAGACTTGTCTCCCATGGTTGCAGCATCTCCAGACTTGCCTCCCATGGTTTCAGCGTCTCCAGGCTTGTCTCCCATTGCTGCATTGTCTCCAGACTTGTCTCCCATGGTTGCAGCATCTCCAGGCTTGTCTCCCATGGTTGCAGCAACTAAAGGCTTGTCTACCATGGTTGCAGCGTCTCCAGGCTTGTCTCCCATGGTTGCAGTGTCTCCAGACTTGTCTCCCATGGTTGCAGCATCTCCAGACTTGTCTTTCATGGTTGCTGCATCTCCAGGCTTTTCTTCCATGGTTGCAGCGTCTCCAGGCTTGTCTCCCATTGCTGCATTGTCTCCAGACTTGTCTCCCATGGTTGCAGCGTCTCCAGGCTTGTCTCCCATGGTTGCAGCAACTCCAGGCTTGTCTCCCATGGTTGCAGCATCTCCAGGCTTGTCTCCCATGGTTGCAGCATCTCCAGGCTTGTCTCCCATGGTTGCAGTGTCTCCAGACTTGTCTCCCATGGTTGCAGCATCTCCAGACTTGTCTTTCATGGTTGCTGCATCTCCAGGCTTTTCTTCCATGGTTGCAGCGTCTCCAGGCTTGTCTCCCATTGCTGCAGTGTCTCCAGACTTGTCTCCCATGGTTGCAGCATCTCCAGACTTGTCTCCCATGGTTGCAGCGTCTCCAGGCTTGTCTCCCATTGCTAATAACCTATAAAGGACTCAGGAATCATAGATTATGATATTGAAACAGTAGATTTTTATTTATATAAAGTGCTCGTGCAAAAAATACATAAAAATTTCATCATACATAGGATAACAGTTTTGGAATATAGGGAGGGATGTCAAGCCGCACTATAAGGAGTGGTGCAATGTTTGAAGTAACTGCATCTACCCGTATAAAACGACTAGTATTAATTATAGATGGACATACATGTCTATCTTGTGTCCACAGGGATGGACCAAGCAGGGCATGATTTAAATAGATATGGTACTAAATAGCATGGCTCTAATATTGTATAGAGGTATAGGTATTTAGTTTTACCACCATATAAACTGGCAGAAAGACACCATGGTTCATGTAGTGTTAAATATTGAACAAGTACTAAACGTGCCTATATCCTTGCCTCCACTTATATATTAACCCTTCAAGTCAGTCCAAATACCTGTGGCCATCAGTAAAAGGTACGTGTCCTATGCAGCACCGCAGATTGCACCTGCTCCAACCTCAACCTTGTCTCCCATTGCTGCAGTGTCTCCAGACTTGTCTCCCATGGTTGCAGAATCTCCAGACTTGTCTCCCATGGTTGCAGCGTCTCTAGGCTTGTCTCCCATAGTTGCAGCGTCTCCAAACTTGTCTCCCATGGTTGCAGCGTCTCTAGGCTTGTCTCCCATGGTTGCAGCGTCTCCAAACTTGTCTCCCATGGTTGCAGCGTCTCTAGGCTTGTCTCCCATGGTTGCAGCGTCTCCAAACTTGTCTCCCATGGTTGCAGCGTCTCTAGGCTTGTCTCCCATGGTTGCAGCGTCTCCAAACTTGTCTCCCATGGTTGCAGCGTCTCTAGGCTTGTCTCCCATGGTTGCAGCGTCTCCAAACTTGTCTCCCATGGTTGCAGCGTCTCTAGGCTTGTCTCCCATGGTTGCAGTGTCTCCAGACTTGTCTCCATTGAGCATATCCGGGATGTGATTGGTCGGTGATTACACCGGAGCTGTCGGCAGCGAATTCTGATGATTTGTACATTCGGAGGCACAACCTTCTTCACCATTAATAACCTCAGTGACAGCCGCTGAGGCTGGAAGTGCCGGGATTTCTGCACAAGGCTCAGACTCTGGAATAGGGACATGTAGAGGTTTGGGAATGTTGTTTACATTTTTCCATGATCTGCCGATCAGTAGCATCACTGTCCGGTGATCTCCAATATTCTCCATTTTTCCTAAGAGTTGAAATCTCAATGTGGTGAAGCAAAAAATAATAGTTATTTTTAATTTCTATAGCACCAACATATTCCGCGGCAGTTTACAATTCCGAGGTCATATTTACAGACAATAAAGACATTACAGAGCTACACATAATTCAACAAATATCAACAACATTTATATTTATTTATTAGAGCATCTAAAGGTAAAGAAAAGCCACTGTATTTATATTCTATTTATTCTATATCTTACAGTTTAGCACAAAAAGCGAGAAGAAGCAATGCTGAACGTTTGCCATCATTAATATCATTAACGTCTCCAATAATCTGCCCAAAATCCATTGAAAAAAATCAACAAAAACAAAGAAGTAAAGTAATGGAGATTTATAAATCTCCACCACAGATTTCTCCTTGGACCCAGGTCCGGGCTCGGCCATTCCAGAACGTCCATTCTCTTCTGGTGATTGGGAGGTCGCTCAGGGTCGTTGTGCAGGAAATTCCTCTTCACATTCAGCTTTTTTTTTTAGGCCGGAAGGTTGTGATATAAAATTTCCTGGTATTTGTTCTGTCTATCACTCCCTCCCCCTTGGCTAAAGCTCCAGTTCCAGCTGTTGAAAAACAGCCCCTGAGCACAATGCTGCCTCCACCAGGCCTCACTGTGGGGAGGGGGATCTTTTGGAGATGCTCAGTGGTTGTCTTTGCACCTTTTCAAATTATGGCTAAAAATGTCATCTGCATTCTCATTACCCATCATATGTTCCGTGCAGGTTTTTGGCTGTCATGATGGAGGTTTAGGAGAAACACAGCTGGATGTTTTTCTTTGTAAGATACGGCTTCCAGCTTGCCCTCTCCCCCACTGGCTGACCATATGAAGAATACAGGACATTGTTGTCACATACAGCGCACAGCTAGAACTGCCAAGATATTCCTGCAGCTCCTTTAATGTTGCTGTCGGACTCCTGGAGCAACATTCTTGCCTTTCTATCAAGGTTTGAGGGACGTCCAGTTCTTGGTAATGTCTCTGTGGTGCCAAATGTCAGCCCCTTCTCAATCACATCTTCTCAGTGCTCCAGGGTAGATCAAATATCTGGGAAATGTTTTTGTCCCCTTCTCCTGAGTGATCACTTTCCTTTGCTTTGTTCTCAGCCTTTTCTACAAATCAGTCAATCTATCTATTATCTATCTATTATCTATCTATTATCTATCTATTATCTATCTATTATCTATCTATTATCTATTATCTATCTATTATCTATCTATTATCTATTATCTATCTATTATCTATTATCTATCTATTATCTATTATCTATTATCTATCTATTATCTATCTATTATCTATTATCTATCTATTATCTATCTATTATCTATCTATTATCTATTATCTATCTATTATCTATCTATTATCTATCTATTATCTATTATCTATCTATTATCTATTATCTATCTATTATCTATCTATTATATATCTATTATCTATTATCTATCTATTATCTATCTATTATCTATTATCTATCTATTATCTATTATCTATCTATTATCTATTATCTATCTATTATCTATCTATTATCTATTATCTATCTATTATCTATCTATTAACTATTATCTATCTATTATCTATTATCTATCTATTATCTATCTATTATCTATCTATTAACTATTATCTATCTATTATCTATTATCTATTATCTATCTATTATCTATTATCTATCTATTATCTATCTATTATCTATTATCTATCTATTATCTATTATCTATCTATTATCTATTATCTATCTATTATCTATTATCTATCTATTATCTATCTATTATCTATTATCTATCTATTATCTATCTATTAACTATTATCTATCTATTATCTATTATCTATCTATTATCTATCTATTATCTATCTATTAACTATTATCTATCTATTATCTATTATCTATTATCTATCTATTATCTATTATCTATCATTATCTATCTATTATCTATTATCTATTATCTATCTATTATCTATCTATTATCTATTATCTATCTATTATCTATCTATCTATTATCTATCTATTATATATTATCTATCTATTATCTATCTATTATCTATTATCTATCTATTATCTATCTATTATCTATTATCTATCTATTATCTATCTATCTATCTATTATCTATTATCTATTATCTATCTATTATCTATTATCTATTATCTATCTATTATCTATCTATTATCTATTATCTATCTATTATCTATCTATCTATTATCTATCTATTATCTATCTATTATCTATCTATTATCTATCTATTATATATTATCTATCTATTATCTATTATCTATCTATTATCTATCTATTATCTATCTATTATCTATTATCTATTATCTATCTATTATCTATTATCTATCTATTATCTATCTATTATCTATTATCTATCTATTATATATCTATTATCTATTATCTATCTATTATCAATTATCTATCTATTATCTATCTATTATCTATCTATTATCTATCTATTATCTATTATCTATCTATTATCTATTATCTACCTATTATCTATCTATTATATATTATCTATTATCTATCTATTATCTATTATCTATCTATTATCTATTATCTATCTATTATCTATTATCTATTATCTATCTATTATCTATTATCTATCTATTATCTATCTATTATCTATCTATTATCTATTATCTATCTATTATCTATCTATTATCTATCTATTATCTATTATCTATCTATTATCTATCTATTATCTATTATCTATTATCTATCTATTATCTATCTATTATCTATCTATTATCTATTATCTATCTATTATCTATTATCTATTATCTATCTATTATCTATTATCTATCTATTATCTATTATCTATCTATTATCTATTATCTATTATCTATTATCTATCTATTATCTATCTATTATCTATCTATTATCTATCTATTATCTATTATCTATCTATTATCTATTATCTATTATCTATCTATTACCTATTATCTATCTATTATCTATTATCTATCTATTATCTATTATCTATTATATATCTATTATCTATCTATTATCTATTATCTATTATATATCTATTATCTATCTATTATCTATTATCTATTATCTATCTATTATCTATTATCTATTATATATCTATTATCTATCTATTATCTATTATCTATTATCTATCTATTATCTATTATCTATCTATTATCTATCTATTATCTATTATCTATCTATTATCTATTATCTATTATCTATCTATTATCTATTATCTATCTATTATCTATCTATTATCTATCTATTATCTATTATCTATCTATTATCTATCTATTATCTATCTATTATCTATCTATTATCTATTATCTATCTATTATCTATCTAATATCTATCTATTATCTATCTATTATCTATCTATTATCTATCTATTATCTATTATCTATCTATTATCTATCTATTATCTATTATATATCTATTATCTATCTATTATCTATTATCTATCTATTATCTATCTATCTATTATCTATTATCTATCTATTATCTATCTATTATCTATCAATTATCTATCTATTATCTATTATCTATTATCTATCTATTATCTATTATCTATCTATTATCTATTATCTATCTATTATCCATTATCTATTATCTATCTATCTATTATCTATTATCTATCTATTATCTATCTATTATCTATCTATTATCTATTATCTATCTATTATCTATATATTATCTATTTATTATCTATCTATTATCTATCTATTATCTATCTATTATCTAGTATCTATCTATTATCTATTATCTATCTATTATCTATCTATTATCTATTATCTATCTATTATCTATTATCTATCTATTATCTATCTATTATCTATTATCTATTATCTATCTATTATCTATCTATTATCTATTATCTATCTATTATATATCTATTATCTATCTATCTATTATCTATTATCTATTATCTATCTATTATCTATTATCTATCTATTATCTATTATCTATTATCTATCTATTATCTATCTATTATCTATTATCTATTATCTATTATCTATCTATTATCTATTATCTATCTATTATCTATCTATTATCTATCTATTATCTATCTATTATCTATCTATTATCTATTATCTATTATCTATCTATTATTTATCTATTATCTATCTATCTATTATCTATTATCTATTATCTATCTATTATCCATTATCTATCTATTATCTATTATCTATCTATTATCTATCTATTATCTATCTATTATCTATTATCTATCTATTATCTATCTATTATCTATTATCTATTTATTATCTATTATCTATCTATTATCTATTATCTATCTATTATCTATTATCTATCTATTATCTATTATCTATCTATTATCTATCTATTATCTATTATCTATTATCTATTATCTATCTATTATCTATCTATTATCTATCTATTATCTATCTATTATCTATCTATTATCTATTATCTATCTATTATCTATTATCTATCTATTATCTATTATCTATTATCTATCTATTATCTATTATCTATCTATTATCTATCTATTATCTATTATCTATCTATTATCTATCTATTATCTATCTATTATCTATTATCTATCTATTATCTATCTATTATCTATCTATCTATTATCTATTATCTATTATCTATCTATTATCTATTATCTATCTATTATCTATTATCTATCTATTATCTATCTATTATCTATTATCTATCTATTATCTATTATCTATCTATCCCTCTATCTATCCCTCTATCTATCCCTCTATCTCTCTATCCATCCCTCTATCTATCTATCCCTCTATCCATCCCTCTATCCCTCCATCCCTCTATCTATCCCTCTATCCATCCCTCTATCTATCTATCCATCCCTCTATCCATCCCTCTATCCCTCCATCCCTCTATCTATCCCTCTATCCATCCCTCTATCTATCTATCCATCCCTCTATCCATCCCTCCATCTCTCCCCCTTTCCCCCGCGTCTCCTCTTCTCCGCTGCTGTGCTCTTGCTTCTTCCCTCTATCTATCTATCTATCCCTCTATCCATCCCTCCATCCCTCCATCTCTCCCCCTTTCCCCCGCGTCTCCTCTTCTCCGCTGCTGTGCTCTTGCTTCTTCCCTGTCTCGGGGACTATTCCTGCCTCGCTGGGGTCGTTGGGAGCCTTCATGTTGGCGGCCGCCGCCTGCAGCTTTTGATGCGGCAGAAACAATAAGTGGCGATTGTCCCGAGTGTCCTTGTAGGACGCGACCCCCGGACACAGCGCGAGTAAACACGATCCGCGCTCCGACCACCAGGGGGGAAGGACACTGGGTGTGCGGTTATCCATATTCATGATTTGTCGGATCCTGGGGCCGATTTATCAGTAAAATGTCAGATTGCAGTGATAGGAGCGGAGAGCGGATCCGGGCGGCTTTATCCGGAGACGACATCTATATGATGTGACACATTGTCATGTTTTCCTGAAACTATCATTATCCGTCCTGTGTATGGCACCAACATAATCCACTGCTCTCCACAGCAGAGCTGCGCCAGAGCCGACAGCCGCAATCTGCCCTGCGCTGCCTCCACACAGCACTATAATAAGAGATAACGGCCGGGGCAGAACACGGGGCTCAGAAAGGCTTATAGGAGAAAGGGAAGACTCAGAAGATGAGATACAGCCATGTACATCATCGTCTCTGGATTATCCGCACAATTCAATGCAGTCTAATGTACCCCCTGGAGACGCCCGAGAGTCCGAAAACCTCCAGTGCCCATGATCACAGCTTCACCCCACATAACAAGTCCATTTGTAAATATCTACATTTCTGGTCCTGAGTCACCTCCTGTATTATACTCCAGAGCTGCTCTCACTGTTCTGCTGGTGCAGTCACTGTGTACATACATTACTGATCCTGAGTTACCTCCTGTATTATACTCCAGAGCTGCACTCACTATTCTGCTGGTGCAGTCACTGTGTACATACATTACATTACTGATCCTGAGTTACCTCCTGTATTATACTCCAGAGCTGCACTCACTATTCTGCTGGTGCAGTCACTGTGTACATACATTACATTACTGATCCTGAGTTACCTCCTGTATTATACTCCAGAGCTGCACTCACTATTCTGCTGGTGCAGTCACTGTGTACATACATTACATTACTGATCCTGAGTTACCTCCTGTATTACACTCCAGAGCTGCGCTCACTATTCTGCTGGTGCAGTCACTGTGTACATACATTACATTACTGATCCTGCGTTACCTGCTGTATTATACTCCAGAGCTGCACTCACTGTTCTGCTGGTGCAGTCACTGTGTACATACATTACTGATCCTGAGTTACCTCCTGTATTATACTCCAGAGCTGCACTCACTATTCTGCTGGTGCAGTCACTGTGTACATACATTACTGATCCTGAGTTACGTCCTGTATTATACTCCAGAGCTGCACTCACTATTCTGCTGGTGCAGTCACTGTGTACATACATTACATTACTGATCCTGCGTTACCTGCTGTATTATACTCCAGAGCTGCACTCACTGTTCTGCTGGTGCAGTCACTGTGTACATACATTACTGATCCTGAGTTACCTCCTGTATTATACTCCAGAGCTGCACTCACTATTCTGCTGGTGCAGTCACTGTGTACATACATTACTGATCCTGAGTTACCTCCTGTATTATACTCCAGAGCTGCACTCACTATTCTGCTGGTGCAGTCACTGTGTACATACATTACTGATCCTGAGTTACCTCCTGTATTATACTCCAGAGCTGCACTCACTATTCTGCTGGTGCAGTCACTGTGTACATACATTACTGATCCTGAGTTACCTCCTGTATTATACTCCAGAGCTGCTCTCACTATTCTGCTGGTGCAGTCACTGTGTACATACATTACATTACTGGTCCTGAGTTACCTCCTGTATTATATTCCAGAGCTGCTGACTCGCCCACCCCAGGGCTATGGGACACCCGGTGCCGGGCCGGACTAGTCCGGTGGTGGTCAGTGGTGGCTGGGCCCGGCTCCGTGGCCCTGGTGGGTGTCAGTAGAGTATGTGGCTTGATGAATAAAGTTTGTGTTCGTGACGCCACCTGTGGTCTGCGGCTAATAAGCCGCCGCTGCTGTGTGAGGCCTCAGGGGTGATGTTATAGCAGCAATGGTGGTACTGCTCCCCACAGGTGGAGCGGAGCCCCGGGGACACTGTTGGTGCTCGTGAAAGTCTATGGTGTTGTGTGGCTAACACGGTGCAGGGCCGACAGGCAATGAAAGAACCAGGCACAAACAACAGTCTCTTTACCTTTTCCTCTTTTACTTTAGGAACAGTCCAATCCTGGGAGACCGTTACAGGTGGTGATGGGGATCCGGTCGGCCTGGAAGTACTTGGGGTGATCTTTCTGGACAGCTGAGTATGAGGCCTACTCCTGTGCTTTTCTTTGTTATGATAGGACCCTGCTTCTCTGAATCCAGCAATGGCCCTCTTTGCTGCTGGGACCGGTGGTACGTCCCTTTCCCTCTGTAGTAGGCTGCGCAGGCCCTCTCTGGTGCTTCTCTGCTGGAGTCCACACCGGGCCCTGATGCTGCAGCTGTACCTTCGGGATGTTTATGGGCCAGGTGCTTGCAGCTCTCCTGCCCTTCGGATTCGGCTACCAGGGAGTATTTTAAGCCCTGGTGGCCACAGACTCCGATGTCCAAGTCTCTTCGCTGCCTCTCTGCTACTCCTGCTTCCCTGGGCCAAGCTACTCTAGCTCTAGGCCCCAGATCCACAGGACAGCACACTCTGCGTCTGCTCACTATCACTTCTCTCTACAGACTGACCACTACTTCCTCCCTCAGGTCAGACTTGAGGAAGGCTTCCTGGAATTCCAGGTTCAGAGCTCCCCCTGCTGGCCGGAGGGAGAACTGCGGTGGATGTTAAACTTGCTGGCCAATGGACCTCCCCATTACCTCCAGGCTCAGCATTAACCCTTTGGAAGGGCAATGCTGTTGTGGCGACCAGGTCCTGGGGTGCCACACTGCTCTCACTATTCTGCTGGTGCAGTCACTGTGTACATACATTACATTACTGATCCTGAGTTACCTCCTGTATTATACTCCAGAGCTGCACTCACTATTCTGCTGGTGCAGTCACTGTGTACATACATTACTGATCCTGAGTTACCTCCTGTGTTATACTCCAGAGCTGCACTCACTATTCTGCTGGTGCAGTCACTGTGTACATACATTACAGTACTGATCCTGAGTTACCTCTTGTATTATCCTCCAGAGCTGCACTCACTATTCTGCACCATCACTATCAGCACAGGATCAGAAATGTAATGACTGCACCAGCAGAATAGTGAGTGCAGCTCTGGAGAATAATACAGGAGGTAACTCAGGATCAGTAATGTAATGTATGTACACAGTGACTGCACCAGCAGAATAGTGAGTGCAGCTCTGGAGGATAATACAGGAGGCAACTCAGGATCAGTACTGTAATGTGTGTACACAGTGACCCCATTGTGTTGTGTTTGGGGGTCTCAGGGGCTTCACTCCTATCTATTCTTGCTTTCAGCGTCCAGGATATTTTGCAGCTCAGCAGTGAGATCTCTGTGATGAAACTCTCCTCTCATTTGGAGCCGTCTCCGCAGATGATCGCAGCCTCTATTATCTGCAGAACAGATGTATTACGGAGAGGATCGGCTGCTTCAGCTCTTGACACGCCGGGGCCTCGGGGTCATTTTTCATCACACTTTGAAGGTCACTATTTATTGAAATAACACATTGCTTGTGATTTGCCTCCATTGTGGAGATAATGTCAAGTGCTTGTGACAAACCTCATAAAATGAAATGTACATTTGCCTGATATTTCCTCTGATTTCTCGTATTGTCTCCGAGCTGCGGTGGATCGCGGTACCCCTGTTATCCATGATTTACACGGCTGATAACTACATTACAGATACACAATAAATAGGAAGGTGGCAATACTGTCTGCGATAGCAAGTGACTGCCTGAATCCGGCACCGCGGAAAGCAGGCAACATTGAGAATTAGCAGAGTAAGGAGGCGCTGTAATCCCTGCTCACGTCAGAGCAACACTCAAGAGACCGGAGCGGTGACCAATACTCAACTGAGGCACGAGGTGCTCAAAACCCGATCAAGTAATCTCGTGCTCGCCACTGCTCGAAACCCGATCGAGTATTCTGGTGCTCGCCACTGCTGAGTACTCGATCGAGTATTCTGGTGCTCGCCACTGCTCGGTACTCGATCTAGTATTCTGGTGCTCGCCACTGCTTGGTACTCGATCTAGTATTCTGGTGCTCGCCACTGCTCGGTACTCGATCTAGTATTCTGGTGCTCGCCACTGCTTGGTACTCGATCGAGTATTCTGGTGCTCACCGCTGCTCAGTACATGATCGAGTATTCTGGTGCTCGCCAATGCTCGAAACCCGATCGAGTATTCTGGTGCTCGCCACTGCTGAGTACTCGATCTAGTATTCTGGTGCTCGCCACTGCTCGGTACTCGATCTAGTATTCTGATGCTCGCCACTGCTTGGTACTCGATCGAGTATTCTGGTGCTCGCCGCTGCTCAGTACATGATCGAGTATTCTGGTGCTCGCCACTGCTCGGTACTCGATCTAGTATTCTGGTGCTCGCCGCTGCTCAGTACTCGATCTAGTATTCTGGTGCTCGCCACTGCTTGGTACTCGATCGAGTATTCGTGCTCGCCACTGCTCGGTACCTGATCGAGTATTCTGGTGCTCACCGCCGCTCAGTACTCAATCTAGTATTCTGGTGCTCGCCCCTGCTTGGTGCTCGATCGAGTATTCTGGTGCTCGCCACTGCTCGGTACTCGATCTAGTATTCTGGTGCTTGCTGCTGCTGAGTACTTGATTGAGTATTCTGGTGCTCACTGCCATTCAGTACTCGATCTAGTATTCTGGTGCTCGCCACTGCTTGGTACTCGATCGAGTATTCTGGTGCTCGCCGCTGCTCAGTACTCGATCGAGTATTCTGGTGCTCGCCACTGCTTGGTACTCGATCGAGTATTCTGGTGCTCGCCACTGCTCGGTACTCGATCGAGTATTCTGGTGCTCGCCGCTGTTCGGTATCTGATCGAGTATTCTGGTGCTCACCGCCGCTCAGTACTCGATCTAGTATTCTGGTGCTCACTGTAGCTCGGTATCGATTGAGTATTCTGGTGCTCACCGCCACTCAGTACTCGATCTAGTATTCTGGTGCTCGCCACTGCTTGGTACTTGATCTAGTATTCTGGTGCTCGCCACTGCTCGGTACCTGATCAAGTATTCTGGTGCTCGCAGCTGTTCGGTATCTGATCGAGTATTCTGGTGCTCACCGCCGCTCAGTACTCGATCTAGTATTCTGGTGCTCGCAGCTGTTCGGTATCTGATCGAGTATTCTGGTGCTCACCGCAGCTCAGTACTCAATCTAGTATTCTGGTGCTCGCCACTGCTTGGTACTCGATCGAGTATTCTGGTGCTCGCCACTGCTTGGTACTCGATCGAGTATTCTGGTGCTCGCCACTGCTTGGTACTCGATCGAGTATTCTGGTGCTCGCCACTGCTTGGTACTCGATCTAGTATTCTGGTGCTCGCTGCTGCTGAGTACTTGATTGAGTATTCTGGTGCTCACTGCCACTCAGTACTCGATCTAGTATTCTGGTGCTCGCCACTGCTTGGTACTCGATCGAGTATTCTGGTGCTCGCCACTGCTTGGTACTCGATCGAGTATTCTGGTGCTCGCCACTGCTTGGTACTCGATCGAGAATTCTGGTGCTCGCCACTGCTTGGTACTCGATCTAGTATTCTGGTGCTCGCTGCTGCTGAGTACTTGATTGAGTATTCTGGTGCTCACTGCCACTCAGTACTCGATCTAGTATTCTGGTGCTCGCCACTGCTTGGTACTCGATCTAGTATTCTGGTGCTCGCCGCTGCTCAGTACTCGATCTAGAGAAACCAAGGGAAAAATTGTGAAAACATACCCTGCTGTAACTAAATAAAAGCATTGTGCATATAAACATAGGGTACTTAGTAAACACTGTTTTTGATCAAAAAAAGCATAAAGCTATCCCACCAACGCCAAGGTGTACCCAGTTGGGATAGTACCTACACTCTCTAATATTAAAACCTTACCATGGGTCTAAAATAGGCCTCAATGTGGCTAAGGGCTGAGAGCGACCGGGTCCCAACAGGACACACACAGTCAGGGGGATTCACAGAATGAAATGTCCAGCTCACCAAGAGGGAGGGCCACACCCCATTTGTACTGAATACAAAAAAACTACATAAAAACAAAAAAGTGAGCCGGAGTATGAGATGGTATACATGGTACTTGTGAGCTCATGTTCACACTGGCCATTAGACAAAGAGAAACCAAGGGAAAAATTGTGAAAACATACCCTGCTGTTACTAAATAAAAGCATTGTGCATATAAACATAGGGTACTCCATTGTGGAGATAATGTGAAGTGCTTGTGACAAACCTCATAAAATGAAATGTACATTTGCCTGATATTTCCTCTGATTTCTCGTATTGTCTCCGAGCTGCGGCGGATCGCGGTACCCCTGTTATCCATGATTTACACGGCTGATAACTACATTACAGATACACAATAAATAGGAAGGTGGCAATACTGTCTGCGATAGCAAGTGACTGCCTGAATCCGGCACCGCGGAAAGCAGGCAACATTCAGAATTAGCAGAGTAAGGAGGCGCTGTAATCCCTGCTCACGTCAGAGCAACACTCAAGAGACCGGAGCGGTGACCAATACTCAACTGAGGCACGAGGTGCTCAAAACCCGATCAAGTAATCTGGTAATCGCCGCTGCTCGAAACCCGATCGAGTATTCTGGTGCTCGCCACTGCTGAGTACTCGATCGAGTATTCTGGTGCTCGCCACTGCTCGGTACTCGATCTAGTATTCTGGTGCTCGCCACTGCTTGGTACTCGATCTAGTATTCTGGTGCTCGCCACTGCTCGGTACTCGATCTAGTATTCTGGTGCTCGCCACTGCTTGGTACTCGATCGAGTATTCGTGCTCGCCGTAGCTCGGTATTCGATCTAGTATTCTGGTGCTCACCGCTGCTGAGTACTTGATCGAGTATTCTGGTGCTCACAGCTGTTCGGTATCTGATCGAGTATTCTGGTGCTCACAGCTGTTCGGTATCTGATCGAGTATTCTGGTGCTCACAGCTGTTCGGTATCTGATCGAGTATTCTGGTGCTCACCGCTGCTCAGTACTCGTTCTAGTATTCTGGTGCTCGCCACTGTTTGGTACTCAATCGAGTATTCTGGTGCTCGCCACTGCTCAGTACTCGATCGAGTATTCTGGTGCTCGCCGCTGCTCAGTACTCGATCTAGTATTCTGGTGCTCGCCACTGCTTGGTACTCGATCGAGTATTCGTGCTCGCAGTAGCTCGGTATTCGATCTAGTATTCTGGTGCTCACCGCTGCTGAGTACTTGATCGAGTATTCTGGTGCTCACAGCTGTTCGGTATCTGATCGAGTATTCTGGTGCTCACCGCTGCTCAGTACTCGATCTAGTATTCTGGTGCTCGCCACTGTTTGGTACTCGATTGAGTATTCTGGTGCTCGCCACTGTTTGGTACTCGATCGAGTATTCTGGTGCTCGCCACTGCTCATTACTCGATCTAGTATTCTGGTGCTCGCCACTGCTCATTACTCGATCTAGTATTCTGGTGCTCGCCGTAGCTCGGTATCAATTGAGTATTCTTGTGCTCGCCACTTCTCGGTACCTGATCGAGTATTCTGGTGCTCACCGCCGCTCAGTACTCAATCTAGTATTTTGGTGCTCGCCACTGCTGAGTAGTCGATCGAGTATTCTGGTGCTCGCCGTAGCTCGGTATTCGATCGAGTATTCTGGTGCTCGCCACTGCTCATTACTCGATCTAGTATTCTGGTGCTCGCAGCTGCTCGGTATCTGATCAAGTATTCTGGTGCTCACCGCCACTCAGTACTCGATCTAGTATTCTGGTGCTCGCCACTGCTTGGTACTCGATCGAGTATTCTGGTGTTCGCCACTGCTCGGTACTCGATCTAGTATTCTGGTGCTCGCCACTGCTGAGTACTTGATCGAGTATTCTGGTGCTCGCCATAGCTCGGTATTCGATCGAGTATTCTGGTGCTCACTGCTGCTGAGTACTCGATCGAGTATTCTGGTGCTCGCAGCTGCTCGGTATCTGATCAAGTATTCTGGTGCTCACCGCCACTCAGTACTCAATCTAGTATTCTGGTGCTCGCCACTGCTTGGTACTCGATTGAGTATTCTGGTGCTCGCCACTGCTGAGTACTCGATCGAGTATTCTGGTGGTCACCGCCACTCAGTACTCGATCTAGTATTCTGGTGCTCACTGTAGCTCGGTATCGATTGAGTATTCTGGTGCTCGCCACTTCTCAGTACCTGATCGAATATTCTGGTGCTCACTGTCCCTCAGTACTCGATCTAGTATTCTGGTGCTCGCTGCTGCTGAGTACTTGATTGAGTATTCTGGTGCTCACTGCCACTCAGTACTCGATCTAGTATTCTGGTGCTCGCCACTGCTCGGTACTCGATCTAGTATTCTGGTGCTCGCTGCTGCTGAGTACTTGATTGAGTATTCTGGTGCTCACTGCCACTCAGTACTCGATCTAGTATTCTGGTGCTCGCCACTGCTTGGTACTCGATCGAGTATTCTGGTGCTCGCCACTGCTGAGTACTCGATCGAGTGTTCTGGTGCTCGCCGTAGCTCGGTATTCGATCGAGTATTCTGGTGCTCACCGCCGCTCAGTACTTAATCTAGTATTCTGGTGCTCGCTGTAGCTCAGTATCGATTGAGTATTCTGGTGCTCGCCACTGCTTGGTACTCGATTGAGTATTCTGGTGCTCGCCACTGCTGAGTACTCGATCTAGTATTCTGGTGCTCACCGCCGCTCAGTACTCGATCTAGTATTCTGGTGCTCGCTGTAGCTCGGTATCGATTGAGTATTCTGGTGCTCACCGCCACTCAGTACTCGATCTAGTATTCTGGTGCTCGCCACTGCTTGGTACTTGATCTAGTATTCTGGTGCTCGCCACTGCTCGGTACCTGATCAAGTATTCTGGTGCTCGCAGCTGTTCGGTATCTGATCGAGTATTCTGGTGCTCACCGCCGCTCAGTACTCGATCTAGTATTCTGGTGCTCGCTGTAGCTCGGTATTGATTGAGTATTCTGGTGCTCGCCACTTCTCGGTACCTGATCGAGTATTCTGGTGCTCACCGCCGCTCAGTACTCGATCTAGTATTCTGGTCCTCGCCACTGCTGAGTACTCGATCGAGTATTCTGGTGCTCGCCACTGCTGAGTACTCGATCGAGTATTCTGGTGCTTGGGCGCCATGCTCGAGCCCCCATCTTGCATGTTCTTCAGCCACCAAACATGCAGGAATTATCTGCCAATCACGGTAATGCTGTAGCCATGTTGGCTACTGGCATTACTGAGATTGGCCGACCGCAGATTGTCATTCGGTCTATATAAGACATCAGGCTAGAGGCACTCTGCCCCGGAAACAGTATAGGGATAGCTGCTGTAGGAGGGATAGGTTTGGGTTAGAGGCAGATAGGCAGGGATTATACCCTTACAGTCCTTGCTGCTGCACCCTAAAACCAAAAGTCCCTTGTCAGGCCTACATTTACTCTATGTCCTATTAATACCATAATGTTTTCAGGCATATATCATCTATCTAATTTAATATGCACAGGTGTGTCGTAAGGAACATGGATGTGGACATGCTGATAATTGGTGCCGTGGCCGTGGACAAGGTGAAACTGCGCCTTCTGCAGGAGCTTCTTAATTCTGGCTCCTTTCAAGCCTCTTTGAGGCCTAATTTTGAGCTTGTTCTGGTCTCGTTGTTGCCTCGTTCTGGCCTCATTCTGACCTCACGCTAGCCTCTTTTAGGCCTAATTTTGGGCTCATTCCAGCCTTGTTTTGGCTTCTTTCAGGCCTAAATTGAGCTCCGTCTGGCCTTGTTCTGGCCCCATTGTGGCCTCATTCTGGCCTTCAGGCCTAATTTTGGGCTCATTCTGGTCTTGTTTTGGCCTCATTCTGACCTTCTTCTGAGCTCTTTCAGGCCTAATTTTGGGCTCACTCTGTCCTTGTTCTGGCCTCGTTGTGACTTGATTGTTATCTCATTCTGGCCTTGTCCTGGCTTCATTCTGACGTCATTCTGGCCTGTTTCAGACTTCATTTTAGGCTTGTTCTGGCCTCATTCTAGCATCATTCTGGCCTCCTTCAGGCCTAATTTTGGCTTGTCCTGGCCTCCTTCTGGTTTCATTTGGCCTTGTTCTGTGATCTTTCAGTCCTAATTTTGGGCTCACTCTTGCCTTGTTCTGGTCTAATGGTGCCCTCATTCTGGCTGAGTTCTGGCCTTGTCCTGGGCTCAGTATATAGTAAGGCTAAGCAACATCGTAATGGTAGGTGCTCTGGAGAAAGTTCAAAATATAATATAAGTAAACTCCGGCACTCAAAGAGAATTTTAATATAATAGTTCTTTTATTCAGAGGAAAAAATGTTTTTCTTTTTTTCTCTTTTTTCAAAAGACTCACTTCTCTCCTGACCACCGGTAAAGCAGCCCATTATACTCCTATAAACTCCTTGTGATCTTTCACTTAATGATCGGATGTCCCCTGTGATTTGCCATACAATTGTTTGCTAGATGCCAGAGCCATAGAGATGATTTTTGCTTCAATCGCAAGATCAAGATAGTAATATTGTGAGTCCAGAGTGTACCCCTCATTTCCAGAGAGCCATATGTAAACTGAGGAAGGCAAATAGCCGAAACGTTTTGTCCTGGGCTCATTCTGGGCTCTTTCAGGCCTAATTTTGGGTTCGTTCTGGCCTTTTACTGGCCTCTTTTAGGCCTAATTTTGGGCTTGTTCTGGCCTTGTCCTAGCCTCATTCTGGCTTCTTTCAGGCCTAATTTTGGGCCCGCTCTGGCTGTCTTCTGGCCTTGTTCTAGTGCTCATAGAGATGCATTGAGACCTTGTGATGTAACTTCTGACTTCTGGACAGTCTGAAGTTATAGTCACAAGACAGCGCCTGTGGGACCGGAGCAACACTGAAAAACAATGAAGGGTAAGTATAATACAGGGGCAGGGGATGACATTTAGGGCTGAAAAAAAAAAGAAGCTGGAGTGATGCTTTAGGCATTATTGAGCTTCATTTGCAGGGTAATATGAGTGGATTATTCGCAGACAGTTATCCGGGATTTTATGATATTTTTCTTATGTCAGACATTTTGAGACAATTGTTACCGCGGCAGAAGTTCAGAGAAGTGACGGGATTGCAGAAAGTAAGTGATGTGTCCTGGAGTGCCGGCCGGGGGTTACATGGACGATCTGCTGTACATCGGGAGCCTCCTTCCGTGCACAGATCCTCATCACACCTTCTTACATTGCGCCTTTATCTAACGCTGATTTGTGCTTTATATGTTATGAACCGGAGCAGAAAATGCAGAAGAGTTTGCGCCATTTCTGAAATGTTTTCCATAGTCTCCGTCTGCCTTTAACTGGACACAAAAAAAGCAGCCGTAAATCATCAATATGTTACTGGACTGTAAATATGCGGAAAGTCTATAAAAATGCTAACCACAAGTTTATCGTATCCGGGGAAGAGTCCATCTAATCAATGCAGATAAGGCGCCTCCTTGAAGTGAGAATTCTGGAAGCGCTCAGATCATTTTTTACAAAATCCGGATATAATCCCTATTCAAATGTGTCTTGGTGTTGGAGAGATTTGCCCAGCAGCCTGTGGAGAGGACAACAAAAGCCGCACATTAACCCCCTGAACGTCTGTAAACCTGGATCCGTTACTCCTCGGAATCTAAATGAGCGGCGACAAACTCCCTCATTTATTTGCAGCGGAGCATGCAGGGAGATTTCATTTGTGAGATTGCAGCTTTTCTCGTTGGAGTGTCAGTTCTTTGTGTCGCTCCTCGATACTGAGCGCTCACAACACTCCCCTGAATACACAATGAAATCATTGCTGGTGTTTGCCAGAGACGCGGCAATCAGCCTCGAAACAACTCAACCTAAAACCAGATTTACACAAAGAATGAAATGAAGAATCCCGGTTTTCTGCCATGTTGTATATTATGCTGAATGTGGAACCCTGTAAACATCTGGAAGCATCGCACGAAGACGAGGAGGCGGCAGAGCACAAGAAATCTCTTCTGCGAGGACGGTAATTGGATTTATTATTTTTACCAATGTCAACACATAGAGACAAGGCGCTGTCTGCTCCCTCCTCTCATCCACAAGTTATAAGGTTCATGGCTGGAAGCAGCAGACGAAGAAAAGAACAGAGCTCCAAAGAGACGGCGCTCCAGAGAGAAGGACATCCAAAGAGATGGACATCCAAAGAGACGGACATCCAAAGAGACGGCGCTCCAAAGAGACGGACATCCAAAGAGACGGCGCTCCAAAGAGACGGACATCCAAAGAGACGGCGCTCCGAAGAGACGGACATCCAAAGAGACGGACATCCAAAGAGACGGACATCCAAAGAGACGGACATCCAAAGAGACGGACATCCAAAGAGACGGACATCCAAAGAGACGGACATCCAAAGAGACGGACATCCAAAGAGATGGCGCTCCAAAAAGACAGAGCCCCAAAGAGACGGCGCTCCAGAGAGAAGGACATCCAAAGAGACGGACATCCAAAGAGATGGCGCTCCAAAAAGCCAGAGCCCCAAAGAGACGGTGCTCCAGAGGGAAGGACATCCAAAGAGACGGACCTCCAAAGAGATGGCACTCCAAAGAAACGGACATCCAAAGAGACGGACATCCAAATAGATGGACATCCAAAGAGATGGCACTCCAGAGAGAAGGACATCCAAAGAGACGGCGCTCCAGAGAGAAGGACATCCAAAGAGATGGACATCCAAAGAGATGGCGCTCCAAAAAGACAGAGCCCCAAAGAGACGGTGCTCCAGAGGGAAGGACATCCAAAGAGACAGACATCCAAAGAGATGGCGCTCCAAAAAGACAGAGCCCTAAAGAGATGGCGCTCCAGAGGGAAGGACATCCAAAGAGACGGATATCCAAAGAGACGGCTATCTAAAGAGATGGCGCTCCAAAAAGACAGAGCCCCAAAGAGACGGTGCTCCAGAGAGAAGGACATCCAAAGAGACGGACATCCAAAGAGATGGTGCTCCAAAAAGACAGAGCCCCAAAGAGACGGCGCTCCAGAGAGAAGGACATCCAAAGAGATAGAGATCCAAAAAGACAGAGCTCCAAACAGACGGATATGCAAAGAGATGGACATCCAAAGAGACGGAGCTCCAGAGAGACGGAGCTCCAGAGAGACGGACACCCAAAGAGATGGAGCTCCAAAGAGACGGACATCCAAAAAGACGGAGCTCCAAAGAGATGGACATCCAACGAGACGGACATCCAAAGAGATAGAGATAAAAAAAGACAGAGCTCCAAAGAGACGGACATGCAAAGAGACGTACATCCAAAGAGATGGAGCTCCAAAGAGACGGACATCCAAAGAGATGGAGCTCCAAAGAAACGGACATTCAAAGAGATGGAGCTCCAAAGAGACAGACATCCAAAGAGACAGAGCCCCAAAGAGATGGAGCACCAAAGAGACGGACATGCAAAGAGATGGAGCTCCAAAGAGACGGACATCCAAAGAGACGGACATGCAAAGAGACGGAGTTCCAAAAAGACAGAGCTCCAAAGAGACGGACATCCAAAGAGACAGCGCTCCAGAGAGAAGACATCCAAAGAGTTGGCACTCCAGAGAGACAGAGCTCCAAAGAGACAGAGCTCCAGAGAGATGTGGCTCTAAAGAGACAGAGCTCTAGAGAGATGGTGCATGTTGCACCGAACTACAAAGGCTGCAAAGGACGAATGACAAACACAACGGATGTGATCAAAGAAATAAATGAATGTCTCTCGTGCGGTCATGACTGCTATTAACACTAATCTACTCCTAATATAATCACGGCTGCTGTTACTAGCACAACTTCTTCTGTTTCTACTACTTTTCTCACCAGTGATTCTCCTGTTACTCTCATTGCTGCTATTACCACTTCTATTAGTCGAGCATTATCCTCCCGCTGCATCGATCTCTAAGGTGAATTATACTATAGCGCCATAATGGCAAGGTGACTACACGAACCAGCACAAAATGTCATCGCCACATAGAAACAATATTGTACAAAAGGCGGAAAGTGGAGTTAAATGTACTTAAACTAGAGTTTTATTAAATACAAATCCATAAAAGCTAAAGAGACGTATAGACAATAAGGTAAAAAATAATAAGTGTGATACACGAAGGGCAGAAACAAAAGTACTGCAACATACGCTCAGTAATAAGCCCACCCTATGACATTACAGCAAAGGTCATTGACACAACAGTCAGGACATTAATGTATAGAAATCCCAAACATATTAGTAATAGGCAGCAAATCGAATATACCAGGTGCACACAGTGCTGATTTCCCTGAGAAGCCCCAACACACGTTTCACATGTGTAATCCCTCCGCTTTCTCAAGGGGAATGATGCTCAATAATCTGCCAGGACCTTAATGCACTGGCTGCAGTCATGTGTATATATCCAATAGCATTGTTATGGCTGGCGCATGCGCGTTGAGCCTTCCCTATGCATCAGAGTGTAGGGTGCATGCATGGGAACGGGGACTCATCACCTTGGATCCTGGGCATGCGCACACCTAAACAAACACCAGGGGACAGAAGAGCATGCAGTTTCAGAGGGCCCATGTGCAGACTGATTCCTATGGGCAGTTACTATATGGAAAAGACCGGAGAGATGCCAAATGACCAAGGATAAGCATGGTAAATGCATACAGAAGCAAAAAATGCAAATATAATGCTTAACAAAGCACTTCTGACCTTCACCAGCCAGGTGGGGAGGCTTTGAAGCACGGATGGGTGGCCGAACACGCATGCGCCTGTGATATTAATTCCATTACATGGATATACTTACATGTGACCACGGTCAGGGTCTTATGGTACTGCCTGACTATAGAGTTAAAAATCCACTCGTTCTTAAGAAAATAAGTGTTTTTAATAAAACAAATATTGTAAAGTTGTGATTTTTCCAATCATTTTGCAATCTTACCCATTTAATAAAATGAAAAACCCCTCTGATTTTAGCACTTACTTGAGTCAATTTTCAGCAAATCACTGGAGGTTTATCTGTGATCAGGTCATTTTCAGGGCACGCTTCTAAAAAGTAGGGACTATCCGGGATGGAGAAGCCGTTTAATCACTATCTGTAGGGATGAAGGATAAAGGATTCTCCAGTGCGTAGTTATATGTCTGATACCAACAAGACTCTACATAAACCTGTATGGAAACATCAAATGAGGCAGTCTAAGAAAAAAAGAATTAAATGGGACGGTCAAAGGAAAAGGAATTAAATAGGAAGGTGAAAGTAAAATGAATTAAATGGGACGAAAAAAGGAACTAAATGGGACGGTTAAAGGAAAAGGAATTAAATGGGACGGTCAAAAAAACCCCGAAAAACTAAATGGCACGATCAAAGAAAAAGGGATTAAATGAATGGTCAAGGGAAAAGGAATTAAATGGGACGGTCAAAAAATAAGAAATTTAATGGGACGAAAAAAGGAATTAAATGGTAAGGTCAAAGAAAAAGGAATTAAATGGGACGATCAAACGAAAAAGAATTAAATGGGACGATCAAAGAAAAAGGAATTAAATGAATGGTCAAAGGAAAAAGAATTAGATGGGACGGTCAAAAAATAAGAAACTAAATGGGACAAAAAAAGAATTAAATGGGACGGTCAAAGGAAAAGGAATTAAATGGGACGGTGGAAGAAAAAGGAATGAAATGAACGGTTGACTTTAGTGAGGCGGAAGCGTGGAGCTCCTGCGCTCTCTTTGTATGTGAAGGATACAATATTGGGCAGTAAAGCACAGAACCTCCAGCTTTTCCCTCCTTTTGATAGTTTTGGCTCTTCTGTGACTCGGTACAGCAGTATGATGAAGCTTTAGTCTCTTTGGCAGTAATTTGGATGAGAAGCTGCATTTTGTGGTGTTTTTTCTTCTTCCTACCTTCGGGCCATGCTCTTATGATCGTGTTCGTATCTCGCTGGTGTCCTATGGTGTCAGCTGCACAACAACCTGTCCTTTTGGCAGTCGAATTTACCCTGAAGAACAAAATGTGTTTTTTATGTTTTTCGGTGTGTGGCTTTTGGCACAATTGTGTCAACAGGTGCAATCAATTGTAAGGAGTTATACTGCACCAAAAGGCCGGAGATATCACCGAGGGGAAAGCGGGGACAAAATCCTGACACCGCGTTGTCATCTAAAACTTATTTTATTGGCACAAATATCAAAATGTGCTTTTTTTTTACTTCAAGCCTTGACGCAGTGAACATTAACACAATGTACCATTAAAACAGATGGGCAGAGCGAGTGCAGCCAGACAGCCGTGCAGGCTCTGTAAGTGCTTATCACGCCATCATTGGCACCGGTGCCAGCACTGCCCGCTGTCCTCCAAAACCTATGCAATAAACGGGGCGTACAAAAGCGTCCTGCAGGGAAGCAGCCATTGATAAAACGCTGGGATGCTGCTTTCTATTGGATACAATGTTGCCAAATATATGAGACGCAGCATTGTGTTTTGTCTCCAGCGTGGTGGTCGCTGCCGTGAAGGTGATTTGCTCCAGTGATTGACAGAGGTCAGATTCTCCAACAGAAATATCATAGTGAGACAAAACGTATAAAACGTGGAGCATCAGGGGGCCGTCTGTCAACTATTACGAGGGTTTTTGGAAATCAGTAGAAATATCCTCATTTCCAACTGTACTAAAGCGTTTGAATCAAGTTAGGATGTTATCAGCTATCTTCTGGATAGGTGATATTTTACTGATCGCTGAGGTTTCACCACTGTAGGAATATAGAGATGGTTGAGCAGGTGATTTACAGCTTTACTATTGTCTGTGGAACTGGCAATGATATCAGCCATGAACCAGTCATGAACCAGCAGTGGACCAGGCATCGACAGCCATGAACCAGTAATGGACCAGCCATGGACTAGCCATGAGCCAACCATAGACCAGCCATGAGCCAGCAATGGACCAGTCAAGGACCAGCCATAGACCAGCCATGACCAGCCATAGACCAGCAATGACCAGCCATAGACCAGCAATGACCAGCAATGTACCAGCAATGAACCAGCCATGAACCAGCAATGGACCAGCCATGACCCAGCAATGGACCAGCCATGGACCAGACATGAACCAGCAATGGACCAGCCATGGACCAGCCATGAGCCAACCATAGACCAACCATGAGCCAGCAATGGACCAGCCATGGACCAGCCATGAACAAGCCATGGACCAGCGATGAACCAGCCATGGACCAGCCATGAGCCAACCATAGACCAGCTATGAGCCAGCAATGGACCAGTCATGGACCAGCAATGAACAAGCCATGGACCAGCAATGAACCAACCATGGACCAGCCATGAGCCAACCATAGACCAGCCATGAGCCAGCAATGGACCAGTCATGGACCAGCTATGAACAAGCCATGAACCAGCCATGAACCAGCAATGGACCAGCCATGACCAGCCATGAACTAGCAATGAACCAGCCATGACCAGCATGGACCAGCTTCATCTTAGTGGATGCCAGGGTGTCTGGGTTAACATTTCTGAGATTTCCAAGGGTGTGGATAAAGGGGCTGATGGTGTCTATGCTGCCCAGGGGCCAGTTTTTGAGCGGCTGCGACAGAAGTCATCCTTTCTGCTCCTAACCAGGAAGCTAATTGTCATCTGACAATCATATATTTAATGACATTCAGCCTCGGAGACCCGGCTACTCTCACAGGATATAGAAATGGTCTCTTCATGGTTTTATCTATAGACCCAGGCCTCATCAGCGCCATTTCAGCATTTAGTAAATGAAATTTATTGAGCAGTGGGGACAGCCCCGGCTGTGTGAGTAGAGGCTTCAGAAGCGTTTTAGGGGCTCCATCTGGCAGGTGCGATGCTGACAGTCGCTCCGCTCTCCAGCTGTGCCCTTGTCAGGAAATCTGGGAATATCCATTGAAAAGCGGAGCGAGAAGAAGAAGGTGGGTCCGGATGGCTCATCAGTGCTGTTCTGATCCGCTCCCGTTACCAGCTAGAGGTCCATTCTATGCCCATGATCCCAAACTATGGCACCTGTACGAGCGAAAGCAACCAGGGGAATCACAGGCAGGTGCAGGAACCTCTCAGTGTTGGACATCCCCGCATATAAAAATATACCACAATCATCCAGCATGTCCACAGCACCGGACGCCCCACACTTTATGTTTCTTACTTGCCAGCTCCTCTATGGTCTCACGTTATCACCCATACATTATATCTGGATCGTCAGTTCTTGACTTTATAACATTCATTGTTAAAGGGGTTGTCCACCCAAATTTATTATGTAACGTCAGGGGACCTTAGTGAGCTCTAAAAGATATAAAAAGCACACACTCCCCTACTGATTGGTGGATGACCACTGCAGACAATCAGTGGTTGCAGTAATAACTTGTTGGTCGGTATTGTGGTCATCGATTAGCTGCAGCAGTCAAAGGCCGACAATGAAAAAAAGAGGACGCTATGGAAAAAGTGGGGAGCCATGCTGGGGATTAGAGGGGGGTTATGTGCGTTTCATTACACTGAACAAATACACGTTTGTTTTTTCTCCCATTTCTCATGAGCCGGTGCCCACAGAGTGTCAGCAGCGTTTTGGATGCAGCGTTATTGCTTCTCCCAAAACGCTGCATACTACCGTACAAGCACAGTGGATGAGAGTTATAGAAATCTCGCCCCATTCTGCTTCTTTCTAACGTTGCGGAAACTGACCTGCGACGAGGGTTTCCTATCCGCAACATGGTGGGGAAGCTTGAGCCTCCTGCGCGGGAGAACGCAGCGCACGCAGCAAAAATATGCTGCATCCAGAACACCACATAACCCTGATCACCGGCACGGACCTAAGATCTGAGACTTTTTCTATGAGTGTGGCGCCCCAGGACCTGGTCGCCACAACAGCATTGCCCCTCCAAAGGGTTAATGCTGAGCCTGGAGGTAATTGGGAGGTCTATTGGCCAGTAAGTTTAACATCCAAAAAAGATGGTACAATGAGAATGTGTGTAGATTACAGACAAATTAACCGCATTACACATAAAGATGCTTATCCACTGCCCAGAATAGAGGAGTCACTAACAGCCTTAAAGTCAGCTAACTATTTCTCCACCCTGGATCTCACCAGTGGGTATTGGCAGGTTCCCGTGGCAGAGGCGGACAGGGAGAAGACTGCATTCACGACACCAATGGGCCTCTGCGAGTTCAACTGTATGCCATTCGGGCTCTGCAACGCCCCAGGGACATTCCAAAGGTTGATGGAGTGCTGCTTGGGACATCACAACTTTGAAACCGTGCTGTTGTACCTGGATGACGTCATAATCTACTCCAAGACTTATGAAGACCACCTGAGGCACTTAGCAGAAGTGTTCGAGTCCTTGTCGGAGTATGGCCTGAAGATAAAGCCGTCCAAATGTCACCTCTTGAAGCCAAAGGTACAGTACCTGGGTCATGTGGTCAGCGCAGAAGGTGTGGCACCTGATCCAGGGAAAGTCACAGTAATCAAGGACTGGCCGAGACCCACCACGGTAAAGGAGGTGCGGCAGTTCCTTGGGCTGGTGGGCTACTACCGAAGGTTCATTGATGGTTTCACCAAGATAGCAGTGCCTCTTCAAGATCTCCTGGTGGGCCAGCCAAAGAAGGCTAAGAAGCAAAGCCCTCCATTTGAATGGAACAGCCAAATAGAAACATCCTTTGTCCGGCTGAAAGGGGCTCTCACGGGAGAAGAAATTCTGGCCTACCCTGACTACAGCCAGCCGTTTGTACTGTATACAGACGCCAGCAACGTGGGACTGGGAGCAGTTCTGTCCCAGGTGCAGGGAGGCAGAGAGAAGGTGATAGCTTATGCCAGTAGGAAGCTTCGTCCCACAGAAAGGAATCCAGAAAACTACAGTTCCTTCAAGCTGGAGTTCCTCACTATTGTTTGGGATGATGGAAGAAAAGCAGGTTAAATACCGCGCCAAACCACAGGAATCAGGATGAAAAAGTAATTCTCTTTTCTTTATTTACACAGGTCTACGCGTTTCAAGGACATATCCGTCCTCTTCCTCAGGACAAATGCAGAGAACACTATATCTATATATATATATATAGTGTTCTCTGCATTTGTCCTGAGGAAGAGGACGGATATGTCCTTGAAACGCGTAGACCTGTGTAAATAAAGAAAAGAGAATTACTTTTTCATCCTGATTCCTGTGGTTTGGCGCGGTATTTAACCTGCTTTTCTTCCATCATCCGAAACTACTCTGCTGTTGCGGGACTGCTGCCTTCCACGTTTGTTTCATGCTACTAAAGGAGTTGTGACTGACACAACCCCATCAGGTGAGTGCTTCTATTGCACATTCACTTTTCCATCTGTTATACCGGATAAGACCCTATTTTGCGCCTTTTTCCCACAGTTTATTTTATCTCACTATTGTTTGGGCAGTGACTGAACGCTTCAAGCACTATCTGGCGTCGGCCAAGTTCACCATCTTCACGGACAACAATCCGTTGACACATCTGGCAACAGCCAAGCTAGGTGCGTTGGAGCAGCGATGGATGGCCCGGCTGTCTAACTTTGACTTTACCATCAAGTACCGGGCTGGCAAGAAGAATAACAATGCTGATGCGCTGTCCAGAATGCCTCACTTACCCGAGTCTGGAGAAGACCTGGATGAACTCGAAGAGATAGAGTTACCGACTTTCCATCACCAAGGTGTTTCCCAGTGTGAGCATGCTGTAGGAGAGAAGCGCTCGAGCCAGCACGAGGTCTCGGTCAACCCATTACTCCACCATAATTGGGAAGAGACACAGAACGGTGACCCGGCCGTGCGATTGGTCAAAAAAAAGCTAGCACAAGCTGAGACCCATCTTGGCCCAGATGCTCCAGAAGAAGCCCAGCAGCTGTGGAAGGAGAGGGGACGACTGTTCACCTACCAAGGCAAGCTATGCAAGAGATATGTCAACTGGCGAACGAATGAACGCATCTGGCAGATAGTGGTCCCTCAGAGGGATGCTCCAATGGTCCTAGCAGCTTACCATGATAAAGCAGGACACTTCGGGTGGAAGAAGTTGGAGACCCTACTCCGTGATCGGTTCTACTGGGTGCACATGAGAAAGACAGTCGAGAAGTGGTGCCGAGACTGTGGTCCGTGTAACCTGAGGCGGAAAGATGGTGCCAGCCAGAGGTCTCCCCTACAGCCAATTGTCACGAAGCAGCCCCTAGAGTTGGTGGCCCTGGACCACGTGAAGTTAACACCGAGCCGGTCAGGCTATGTTTATGCCCTCACCATTGTGGACCATTACTCTCGTTTCCTGGTAGTAGTGCCTGTGAAAGACCAGACAGCCAGAACAGCAGCTAGAGCATTTCAGGCATACTTTTGTCGACCTCACGGTTACCCTGAAAGGGTACTGACTGATCAAGGTCCTGCATTCGAGGCAGAAGTGTTCCAAGAGTTCTGTAACATGTACGGTTGTAAGAAAATCAGAACAACACCGTACCACCCTCAAACCAATGGATTGTGCGAGAAGATGAACCATGTGGTTATTGATATGCTCAAGACTCTACCTCTGGAAGAAAGAAACCAATGGCCAGAGAAGTTACCAGATCTGGTAGACCTGTATAACCATATCTCAGTAAATTCGACCAACTGCAGCCCTGCTTACCTGATGCGAGCAAGACCTGGCAAGTTACCTGTAGACTTGGAGATGGGAACTGTGTCACCTGAAGCAGTTCAAGAGATAGAAGATTGGGATACAGAGCGACAACAGCAGTACCGCAGAGTTCAGGAATGCGTAGAAAAGAGCCTGTCCCAAGCAAGAACAAGACAAGAACAGAACTACAATCAAACGGCCCCAGCAACTCCCTTAGCACCTGGAGAACAGGTCCTCAAGAAAAAGCGGAGGGCGCATAAATTAGATGATCAGTGGGAGAATGAACCCTACACCATTATTCCCTCCAACTTTGACAATAGTAAGGTATGCCTCATAAGCAAGGATGAAGGCAAGACCTATCAAGCAGTTTCTAGAGACTGCCTGAAAGCGTGCCCTGAACGGTGCAAAATCCAAAAAGAAGTAGAAGAAACACAAGAAAGTCCCCAAATTCAAGAAAAGGAGGAAGAGATGATCCAAACAATCCTCGGAAAATTCCCCAAAACTTGGACCCGAATCAATAACGCCATAGTGGTACCAGTCTTGACGTTCCCGCAGTTGGTCGAGCCGGAGATAGAAGAGGTTCCAGATCCACCTAAGGAACTGTCCGTCCCAACAGCAGATGACACGCCAGCAGTGGAACAGGAGAATCAACCCCCTGCCAGTGGTGAACCTGTCGTACCCTTGGCGAATCTGAGACCCCGTAGGCAATCATCACGCATACCTGTCAGGGTTAGGCCTACCAGTAACACGGAGGGGGCAGACACTCCAAGTAGTCAGGGACAAACCCCAGAGCTACGCCGGTCCCAACGTAGCACTCGGGGACAGCCCCCTCCAAGGTATAGAACATAGAAAGTAAAATACCTAACAGAATGTATATAGTTAGTTGAAATGTCTTGTATAAAATGTTTTTTTGTCTTAGGTGATTAAGTAAATGGACAATTGGGCCACTGGACTATGGGTGGCCAACACTCTAGCTGTACATAGTTAGCACCAGTGTGCTCAGCACCCCTGAAGAAAAACCCGTCCGGCGTGCATAGAGTGGGGTCATCAATGCTCTGACGCACGCCCAGAGCCTACGTTGGGGGTTTTATCGCGGCGGGTCTCCCATGGAGCAGTGTAATGGACACCCGGCAGGGAGCCACACTGGACTCTTATATTGTTTAAGGTTGTAACAAAGGGTTAATGCTGAGCCTGGAGGTAATTGGGAGGTCTATTGGCCAGTAAGTTTAACATCCAACGCAGTTCTCCCTCAGACCAGCAGGGGGAGCTCTGAACCTGAAGTTCCAGGGAGCATTCCTTAAGTCTGGCCTGAGGGAGGAGTTAGTAGTCAGTCTGTAGAGAGAAGTGATAGCAAGCAGACGCAGAGTAGTGCTGTCCTGTGGAACTGGGGCCTAGAGCTGGAGCAGCTTGGCCCAGTGAGGCAGGTGGAGCAGAGAGGCACAGAAGAGACTCGGACATCGGAGTCTGTGGCCACCAGGGCCTAAAATACTCCCTGGTAGCCGAATCCAAAGGGCAGGAGAGCTGCAAGCACCTGGCCCATAAACAGCCCGAAGGTACAGATGCATCATCAAGGCCCCGTGTGGACTCCAGCAGAGAAGCACCAGAGAGGGCCTGCGCAGCCTACCACAGAGGGAAAGGGACGTACCACCGGTCCCAGCAGCAAGAGGGCCATTGCTAAATCCAGAGAGCAGGGTCCTATCACAGAAAGGAAAAGAACAGGAGTAGGCCTCATACTCATCTGGCCAAAACGACATCTCAGTTACTTCCAGGCCGGCCGGATCCCCATCACCACCTGTGACGGTCTCCCAGGACTAACCGTTTGGGAAGTAAAAGAGGAGAAGGTAAAGAGACTGTTGTTTGTGCCTGTTTCTTTCATTGCCTGTTGGCTCTGCACCGTGTTATCCACACAACACCATAGACTCTCACAAGCACCAACAGTGTCCCCGGGGCACCGCTCCACCTGTGGGGAGCAGTACCACCATTGCTGCCATATCATCACCCTGGAGGCCTTACACAGCAGCGGCGGCTTAATAGCCGCAGACCACAGGTGGCGTCACAAACACAAACCCCCAAGTCACCAGCCATATTTAAATTGACACCCACCAGGGCCACGGAGTCGGGCCCCGCCACCACTGACGACCCCCGGAATAGTCCGGCCCGGCACCGGGTGTCCCATAGCCCTGGGGTGGGCGAGTCATGAACACAAAAGATCTTGACGGATCTTTGCATTTTGTAGGATCAGGGGTCGGTCAGGATTAATCCTGGAGGTCTCTCCTACCTCCATAAAAGTCTGGGATCAGACTTATGTCACATCCGTGTTGCTTTGTCGCTGGTTCTGGAACTTTCCATATATTCAGGGATTCATGCTGCTGATTGCTCGTAATGCTCAGTATTGGACCAGAACACATGGTGGTCATCCATTTACACAAGACTTTCTCACATAAATTGTTTGAAACTTTGCAAAATGTTTTGGGGAAATCACAGTTGTGAAAAAAGAGCGGCTTTTGTTATTTTTGCTCCAGTTCAGCTTTCCATGTTTGGAGGTGCGAGTGCTGCCGACAAATTACCATAACTTGTGCAACAAAAGTGGCGTCCATCACGCAGGCGTCCCCGCTCCCTGCCATGCACACATTCCCGCACCCTGCCACACGCACACATCCCCGCACCCTGCCACACGCACACATCCCCGCACCCTGCCACACGCAATCATCCCCGCTCCCTGCCACACGCACACATCCCCGCTCCCTGCCACACGCACACATCCCCGCACCCTGCCACACGCACACATCCCCGCACCCTGCCACACGCACACATCCCCGCACCCTGCCACACGCAATCATCCCCGCTCCCTGCCACACGCACACATCCCCGCTCCCTGCCACACGCACACATTCCCGCACCCTGCCACACGCACACATCCCCGCACCCTGCCACACGCACACATCCCCGCTCCCTGCCACACGCACACATCCCCGCTCCCTGCCACACGCACACATCCCCGCTCCCTGCCACACGCAATCATCCCCGCTCCCTGCCACACGCACACATCCCCGCTCCCTGCCACACGCACACATTCCCGCACCCTGCCACACGCACACATCCCCGCACCCTGCCACACGCACACATCCCCGCACCCTGCCACACGCACACATCCCCACACCCTGCCACACGCACACATCCCCGCACCCTGCCATGCACACATTCCCTCACCCTGCCACACGCACACATCCCCGCACCCTGCCATGCACTCGTCCCCGCACCCTGCCACACTCACTAGTCCCCACTCCCTGCCACACGCACACATCCCCGCTCCCTGCCACACGCACACATCCCCGCACCCTGCCATGCACTCGTCCCCGCACCCTGCCACACTCACTAGTCCCCACTCCCTGCCACACGCACACATCCCCGCTCCCTGCCACACGCACACATCCCCGCACCCTGCCATGCACACATTCCCGCACCCTGCCACACGCACACATCCCCGCACCCTGCCACACGCACACATCCCCGCACCCTGCCACACGCACACATCCCCGCTCCCTGCCACACGCACACATCCCCGCACCCTGCCATGCACACATTCCCGCACCCTGCCACACGCACACATCCCCGCACCCTGCCACACGCACACATCCCCGCACCCTGCCACACGCACACATCCCCGCTCCCTGCCACACGCACACATCCCCGCTCCCTGCCACACACACTCATCCCCGCTCCCTGCCATGCACACATCCCCGCACCCTGCCACACGCACACATCCCCGCCTCCTGCCATGCACACATTCCTGCACCCTGCCACACGCACACATCCCCGCTCCCTGCCACACGCACACATCCCCGCACCCTGCCATGCACACATCCCCGCACCCTGCCACACGCACACATCCCCGCCTCCTGCCATGCACACATTCCTGCACCCTGCCACACGCACACATCCCCGCTCCCTGCCACACACACTCATCCCCGCTCCCTGCCACACGCACACATCCCCGCACCCTGCCACGCACACATCCCCGCACCCTGCCACACGCACACGTCCCCGCACCCTGCCATGCACTCGTCCCCGCACCCTGCCACACGCACACATCCCCGCACCCTGCCAGACGCACACATCCCCGCACCCTGCCACACGCACACATCCCCGCACCCTGCCACACGCACTCATCCCCGCACCCTGCCACACGCACACATCCCCGCACCCTGCCACACGCACACATCCCCGCTCCCTGCCACACGCACACATCCCCGCTCCCTGCCACACACACTCATCCCCGCTCCCTGCCATGCACACATCCCCGCACCCTGCCGCACGCACACATCCCCGCCTCCTGCCATGCACACATTCCTGCACCCTGCCACACGCACACATCCCCGCTCCCTGCCACACGCACACATCCCCGCACCCTGCCATGCACACATCCCCGCACCCTGCCACACGCACACATCCCCGCCTCCTGCCATGCACACATTCCTGCACCCTGCCACACGCACACATCCCCGCTCCCTGCCACACACACTCATCCCCGCTCCCTGCCACACGCACACATCCCCGCACCCTGCCACACGCACACATCCCCGCACCCTGCCACACGCACACATCCCCGCACCCTGCCACACGCAATCATCCCCGCTCCCTGCCACACGCAATCATCCCCGCTCCCTGCCACACGCACACATCCCCGCTCCCTGCCACACGCAATCATCCCCGCTCCCTGCCACACGCACACATCCCTGCTCCCTGCCACACGCACACATCCCCGCTCCCTGCCACACGCACACATTCCCGCACCCTGCCACACGCACACATCCCCGCACCCTGCCACACGCACACATCCCCGCTCCCTGCCACACGCACACATCCCCGCTCCCTGCCACACGCACACATCCCCGCTCCCTGCCACACGCACACATCCCCGCACCCTGCCATGCACACATTCCCTCACCCTGCCACACGCACACATCCCCGCACCCTGCCATGCACTCGTCCCCGCACCCTGCCACACTCACTAGTCCCCACTCCCTGCCACACGCACACATCCCCGCTCCCTGCCACACGCACACATCCCCGCACCCTGCCATGCGCTCGTCCCCGCACCCTGCCACACGCACACATCCCCGCACCCTGCCACACGCAATCATCCCCGCTCCCTGCCACACGCAATCATCCCCGCTCCCTGCCACACGCACACATCCCCGCTCCCTGCCACACGCACACATCCCCGCTCCCTGCCATGCACACATTCCCGCTCCCTGCCACACGCACACATTCCCGCACCCTGCCACACGCACACATCCCCGCACCCTGCCACACACACACATCCCCGCTCCCTGCCACACGCACACATCCCCGCTCCCTGCCACACGCACACATCCCCGCTCCCTGCCACACGCACACATCCCCGCACCCTGCCATGCACACATTCCCTCACCCTGCCACACGCACACATCCCCGCACCCTGCCATGCACTCGTCCCCGCACCCTGCCACACTCACTAGTCCCCACTCCCTGCCACACGCACACATCCCCGCTCCCTGCCACACGCACACATCCCCGCACCCTGCCATGCACTCGTCCCCGCACCCTGCCACACGCACACATCCCCGCACCCTGCCACACGCAATCATCCCCGCTCCCTGCCACACGCAATCATCCCCGCTCCCTGCCACACGCACACATCCCCGCACCCTGCCATGCACACATTCCCGCACCCTGCCACACGCACACATCCCCGCACCCTGCCACACGCACACATCCCCGCTCCCTGCCACACGCACACATCCCCGCTCCCTGCCACACGCACACATCCCCGCACCCTGCCATGCACACATTCCCGCACCCTGCCACACGCACACATCCCCACTCCCTGCTATGCACTCGTCCCCGCACCCTGCCACACGCACTAGTCCCCACTCCCTGCCACACGCACACATCCCCGCTCCCTGCCACACGCACTAGTCCCCACTCCCTGCCACACGCACACATCCCCGCTCCCTGCCACACGCACACATCCCCGCTCCCTGCCACACGCACACATCCCCGCTCCCTGCCACACGCACTAGTCCCCACTCCCTGCCACACGCACACATCCCCGCTCCCTGCCACACGCACACATCCCCACTCCCTGCTATGCACTCGTCCCCGCACCCTGCCACACGCACTAGTCCCCACTCCCTGCCACATGCACACATCCCCGCTCCCTGCCACACGCACACATCCCCGCACCCTGCCATGCACACATTCCCGCACCCTGCCACACGCACACATCCCCGCTCCCTGCCACACGCACACATCCCCGCACCCTGCCATGCACACATCCCCGCACCCTGCCACACGCACACATCCCCACTCCCTGCTATGCACTCGTCCCCGCACACTGCCACACGCACTAGTCCCCACTCCCTGCCACACGCACACATCCCCGCACCCTGCCATGCACACATTCCCGCACCCTGCCACACGCACACATCCCCACTCCCTGCTATGCACTCGTCCCCGCACCCTGCCACACGCACTAGTCCCCACTCCCTGCCACACGCACACATCCCCGCACCCTGCCACACACACTCATCCCCACTCTCTGTCACACGCACTCATCCCCGCACCCTGCCACACGCAATCATCCCCACTCCCTGCCATGGACTCGTCCCCACTCCCTGCCACACGCACTAGTCCCCACTCCCTGCCACACGCACACATCCCCGCACCCTGCCACACACACTCATCCCCACTCTCTGTCACACGCACTCATCTCCGCACCCTGACACAGGCACTAGTCCCCACTCCCTGCCACACGCACACATCCCCGCACCCTGCCACACACACTCATCCCCACTCTCTGTCACACACAATCATCCCCACACCCTGCCACACGCACACATCCCCGCACCCTGCCACACGCACACATCCCCGCACCCTGCCACACGCACTCATCCCCGCTCTCTGTCACACACAATCATCCCCGCACCCTGCCACACGCACACATCGCCGCACCCTGCCACACGCACACATCGCCGCACCCTGCCACACGCACACATCGCCGCACCCTGCCACACGCACTCGTCCCCGCTCCCTGCCATGCACACATTCCCGCACCCTGCCACACGCACTAGTCCCCACTCCCTGCCACATGCACTCGTCCCCACTCTCTGTCACACGCACTCATCCCCACACCCTGCCACACGCACTCATCCCCACTCTCTGTCACACGCACTCATCCCCACACCCTGCCACACGCACTCGTCCCCACTCTCTGTCACACGCACTCATCCCCACTTCCTGTCACACACAATCATCCCCGCTCCCTGTCATGCACACTGCCACACGCACAGATCCCCGCTCCCTGCCACACGCACACATCCCCGCTCACTGCCATGCACACATTCCCGCACCCTGCCACACACACTCATCCCCGCTCCCTGTCACACGTAGTCGTCCCCGCTCCCTGCCATGCACACATCCCCGCTCACTGCCACATGCAGTCATCCCCGCTCCCTGCCACACGCACTCATCCCCGCTCCCTTTCACACGTAGTCGTCCCCGCTCCCTGCCATGCACACATCCCCGCTCCCTGCCACATGCAGTCATCCCCGCTTCCTTTCACACGTAGTCGTCCCCACTCCCTGTCACACGCACTCATCCCCGCTCCCTTTCACACGTAGTCATCCCTGCTCCCTGCCACACGCACTCGTCCCCACTCGCTATTACACGCACTTGTCACCGCTCCCTGCCATGCACACATCCTCGCTCCCCGATACACGCACTCGTCCCCACTCCCTATTACACGCACTCATCCCCACTGCCTGTTATACACACTCATCCTTGCTCCCTGCCACATGCACTTGTCCCCACTCCCCATCACACTCACTCGTCCCCACTCCCTATTACACGCACTCATCCCCGCTCCCTATTACATGCACTCATCCCCGCTCCCCGTCACACACACTCGTCCCCACTCCCTATTACACGCACTCATCCCCGCTCCCTATTACACGCACTCATCCCCGCTCCCCGTCACACACACTCGTCCCCACTCCCTATTACACGGACACATCCCCACTCCCCGGAACACACACTCATCCCCGCTCCCCGGCACACACACTCATCCCCGCTCCCCGGCACACACACTCATCCCCACTCCCTATTACACGCACTCATCCCCGCTCCCCGTCACACACACACTTGTCCCAACTCCCTTTTACATGGACACATCCCCACTCCCCGGCACACACACTGATCCCCACTCCCTGGCACACCAACTCATCCCCACTCCCCAGCACACACACTCATCCCCACTCCCCAGCACACACACTCATCCCCACTCCCTATTACACGCACTCATCCCCGCTCCCCGTCACACACACTTGTCCCAACTCCCTATTACATGGACACATCCCCACTCCCCGGAACACACACTCATCCCCACTCCCCAGCACACACACTCATCCCCACTCCCTATTACACGCACTCATCCACGCTCCCCGTCACACACACTTGTCCCAACTCCCTATTACATGGACACATCCCCACTCCCCGGCACACACACTCGTCCCCACTCCCTATTACACGGACACATCTCCACTCCCCGGCACACACACTCATCCCCACTCCCTATTACACGGATACATCCCCGCTCCCCGGCACACACACTCGTCCCCACTCCCTATTACACGGACACATCCCCACTCCCCGGCACACACACTCGTCCCCACTCCCTATTACACGGACACATCTCCACTCCCCGGCACACACACTCGTCCCCACTCCCTATTACACGGACACATCTCCACTCCCCGGCACACACACTCGTCCCCACTCCCTATTACACGGACACATCTCCACTCCCCGGCACACACACTCGTCCCCACTCCCTATTACACGGATACATCCCCGCTCCCCGGCACACACACTCGTCCCCACTCCCTATTACACGGACACATCCCCACTCCCCGGCACACACACTCGTCCCCACTCCCTATTACACGGACACATCTCCACTCCCCGGCACACACACTCGTCCCCACTCCCTATTACACGGACACATCCCCACTCCCCGGCACACACACTCGTCTCCACTCCCGATTACTCGGACACATCCCCACTCTCCGGCACACACTCTCGTCCCCACTCCCTATTACACGGATACATCCCCGCTCCCCGGCACACACACTCGTCCCCACTCCCCGGCACACACACTCGTCCCCACTCCCCGGCACACACACTCGTCCCCACTCCCTATTACACGGACACATCCCCACTCCCCGGCACACACACTCGTCCCCACTCCCCGGCACACACACTCGTCCCCACTCCCTATTACACGGACACATCCCCACTCCCCGGCACACACACTCGTCCCCACTCCCCGGCACACGGACACATCCCCACTCCCCGGCACACACACTCGTCCCCACTCCCTATTACACGGACACATCCCCACTCCCCGGCACACGCACTCGTCCCCACTCTCTATTACTCGGACACATCCCCACTCCCCGGCACACACACTCGTCCCCACTCCCTATTACACGGACACATCCCCACTCCCCGGCACACACACTCATCCCCACTCCCCAGCACACACACTCATCCCCACTCCCCAGCACACACACTCATCCCCACTCCCTATTACACGCACTCATCCCCGCTCCCCGTCACACACACTTGTCCCAACTCCCTATTACATGGACACATCCCCACTCCCCGGCACACACACTCATCCCCACTCCCCAGCACACACCCTCATCCCCACTCCCTATTACACGCACTCATCCCCGCTCCCCGTCACACACACTTGTCCCAACTCCCTATTACATGGACACATCCCCACTCCCCGGCACACACACTCGTCCCCACTCCCTATTACACGGACACATCCCCACTCCCCGGCACACACACTCGTCCCCACTCCCTATTACACGGACACATCTCCACTCCCCGGCACACACACTCATCCCCACTCCCTATTACACGGATACATCCCCGCTCCCCGGCACACACACTTGTCCCCACTCCCTATTACATGGATACATCCCCGCTCCCCGGCACACACACTCGTCCCCACTCCCTATTACACGGACACATCCCCACTCCCCGGCACACACACTCGTCCCCACTCCCTATTACACGGACACATCTCCACTCCCCGGCACACACACTCGTCCCCACTCCCTATTACACGGACACATCCCCACTCCCCGGCACACACACTCGTCTCCACTCCCGATTACTCGGACACATCCCCACTCCCCGGCACACACTCTCGTCCCCACTCCCTATTACACGGATACATCCCCGCTCCCCGGCACACACACTCGTCCCCACTCCCCGGCACACACACTCGTCCCCACTCCCCGGCACACACACTCGTCCCCACTCCCTATTACACGGACACATCCCCACTCCCCGGCACACACACTCGTCTCCACTCCCGATTACTCGGACACATCCCCACTCCCCGGCACACACTCTCGTCCCCACTCCCTATTACATGGACACATCCCCACTCCCCGGCACACGCACTCATCCCCACTCCCTATTACACGGATACATCCCCGCTCCCCGGCACACACACTCGTCCCCACTCCCCGGCACACACACTCGTCCCCACTCCCCGGCACACACACTCGTCCCCACTCCCTATTACACGGACACATCCCCACTCCCCGGCACACGGACACATCCCCACTCCCCGGCACACACACTCGTCCCCACTCTCTATTACTCGGACACATCCCCACTCCCCGGCACACACTCTCGTCCCCACTCCCTATTACATGGACACATCCCCACTCCCCGGCACACGCACTCATCCCCACTCCCTATTACACGGATACATCCCCGCTCCCCGGCACACACACTCGTCCCCACTCCCCGGCACACACACTCGTCCCCACTCCCCGGCACACACACTCGTCCCCACTCCCTATTACACGGACACATCCCCACTCCCCGGCACACACACTCGTCCCCACTCCCCGGCACACACACTCGTCCCCACTCCCCGGCACACGGACACATCCCCACTCCCCGGCACACACACTCGTCCCCACTCTCTATTACTCGGACACATCCCCACTCCCCGGCACACACACTCGTCCCCACTCCCCGGCACACACACTCGTCCCCACTCCCCGGCACACACACTCATCCTCGCTCCCCGGCACACACACTCATCCTCGCTCCCTATTACACGGACACATCCCCACTCCCCGGCACACGCACATTCTTGTATTGGAGCATAATCCTAAGGAATTTAGTGAATCTTAACTCCAGCATAATATTGTGCACAACGCCAATATTGATAAATCGCAGCATAAAGTGGAGAGAATGCATTGATTGCTGTTCTGGTAGTTGCTCCTCTTAAAGGCGCCTGTGACAAATGCCTGTTAGTGCCTGAGGGTCCCGGTGCTGGACACTTGCCTGTCTGGCGGGTTCTGGGGTCACTTTTCCCGCCGTGTCCGGTGGCATCTGTCATCTTTGTGCAGCCGCGGCTCAGCTGGAAGTTGCTAATTGTCTGAGAGACCTCTGGCTCCTCGGAGCGGTGATAATGATGTGCAGTTATGTGAGTGCCGCTCGCACGGTGCCGGCCGCGGGCACCGGGGACAGGATATTTTTAGTTTGCTCTATAATATGCAAATTGTAGGATCAGGTTCACGCTGTAAACCCCGGGAATCTGGATCACAGGTGCTCCGTCTCTGCACAAGGAACTACTTCCATGTTACACTGATGGATGATCACTGAGCACGGCAATGCCAGATTAATGGAAATTCTGGAAAGCAGGTGCCGGATTAGTGGAATTTCTAGAAAGCAGGTGCTGGATTAGCGGAATTTCTAGAAAGCAGGTGCTGGATTAGCGGAATTTCTGGAAAGATGGTGCCGGATTAGTATAATTTCTGGCAAACTGGTGCCGGATTAGTGGAATTTCTGGAAAGCAGCTGCCAGATTAGTGGAATTTCTGGAAAGCAGGTGCCAGATTAGTGGAATTTCTAAAAAGCAGGTGCCAGATTAGTGGAATATCTGGAAAGCAGGTGCCAGATTAGTGGAATTTCTAGTAAGCAGGTGCCAGATTAGTGGAATTTCTGGAAAGCAGGTGCCAAATTAGTGGAATTTCTGGAACATAGGTGCCGGATTAGTGGAATTTCTGGAAAGCAGGTGCCAGGTTAGTAGAATTTCTGGCAAGATGGTGATAGATTAGTGGATTTTCTGGAAAGCAGCTGCGAGATTAGTGGAATTTCTGGAAAGCAGGTGCCAGATTAGTTGAATTTCTGGAACATAGGTGCCGGATTAGTGGTATTTCTAGAAAGCAGGTGTCGGATTAGTGGAATTTCTGGAAAGCAGGTGCCAGATAAGTGGAAGTTCTGGAATTTAGGTGCCGGATTAGTGGTATTTCTAGAAACCAGGTGTCGGATTAATGGAATTTTTGGAAAGCAGGTGCCAGATTAGTACAATTTCTGAAAAGCAGGTGCCAGATTAGTACAATTTCTGGAAAGCAGGTGCCAAATTAGTAGAATTTCCAGATTAGTGGAATTTCTAGAAAGCAGGTGTCGGATTAGTGGACTTTCTGGAAAGCAGGTGCCGGATTAGTGGAATTTCTGGAAAGCAGGTGCCAGGTTAGTAGAATTTCTGGAAAGCAGGTGTCAGATTAGTGACATTTCTAGAAAGCAGGTGTCGAATTAGGGGAATTTCTGGAAAGCAGGTGTCAGATTAGTGAAATTTCTAGAAAGCAGGTGTCGAATTAGGGGGATTTCTGGAAAGCAGGTGCCAGATTAGTGGAATTTCTAAAAAGCAGGTGTCGGATTAGTGGAATTTCTGGAAAGCAGGTGCCGGATTAGTGGAATTTCTAGTAAGCAGGTGCCAGATTAGTTGAATATCTGCTTATTGCCTAGGTTACCGTCCACTGCTGCGATCTCAGTGGCGGGTTTCCCCGGCAGACTCTATAAGGCCGTGTTCAGACGCTGTATAAATCCTGTGTTTTCTGCAGGATCCGCACCAAATTACACAGTAATAATCTCCTCTTGTTATTGCATTTTTCTGCTTTTCCCCTGTATTTGTTGTGTTTTTGGTGCAGATGTGATGCTGCGTTTTTAGTGTTTTTATAGTGCAGTGAATCTTGGTTTCTGCTCTTAGTATCTGCAGTTTTTCCTGCATTTTTCAAGCTCCACATAGAAATCTCTAGAGAAAAAACAAACACCAAAACCTCAGATTTCAGCGGCGTCTTCAGAGTCACAGCGGCGTCTTCAGAGTCACAGCGGCGTCTTCAGAGTCACAGCAGCATCTTCAGAGTCACAGCGACGTCTTCAGAGTCACAGCGGCGTCTTCAGAGTCACAGCGGCATCTTCAGAGTCACAGCGGCGTCTTCAGAGTCACAGCGGCATCTTCAGAGTCACAGCGGCATCTTCAGAGTCACAGCAGCATCTTCAGAGTCACAGCGGCGTCTTCAGAGTCACAGCGGCGTCTTCAGAGTCACAGCGGCGTCTTCAGAGTCACAGCGGCATCTTCAGAGTCACAGCGGCCTCTTCAGAGTCACAGCGGCATCTTCAGAGTCACAGCGGCGTCTTCAGAGTCACAGCGGCGTCTTCAGAATCACAGCGGCGTCTTCAGAGTCACAGCGGCATCTTCAGAGTCACAGCGGCGTCTTCAGAGTCACAGCGGCATCTTCAGAGTCACAGCGGCATCTTCAGACTCACAGCGGCATCTTCAGAGTCACAGCGGCATCTTCAGAGTCACAGCGGCCTCTTCAGAGTCACAGCGGCGTCTTCAGAGTCACAGCGGCGTCTTCAGAGTCACAGCGGCGTCTTCAGAGTCACAGCGGCGTCTTCAGAGTCACAGCGGCGTCTTCAGAGTCACAGCGGCGTCTTCAGAGTCACAGCGGCGTCTTCAGAGTCACAGCGGCGTCTTCAGAGTCACAGCGGCGTCTTCAGAGTCACAGCGGCGTCTTCAGAGTCACAGCGGCGTCTTCAGAGTCACAGCGGCGTCTTCAGAGTCACAGCGGCATCTTCAGAGTCACAGCGGCGTCTTCAGAGTCACAGCGGCGTCTTCAGAGTCACAGCGGCATCTTCAGAGTCACAGCGGCGTCTTCAGAGTCACAGCGGCATCTTCAGAGTCACAGCGGCATCTTCAGAGTCACAGCGGCGTCTTCAGAGTCACAGCGGCGTCTTCAGAGTCACAGCGGCGTCTTCAGAGTCACATCGGCATCTTCAGAGTCACAGCGGCATCTTCAGAGTCACAGCGGCGTCTTCAGAGTCACAGCGGCGTCTTCAGAGTCACAGCGGCATCTTCAGAGTCACAGCGGCGTCTTCAGAGTCACAGCGGCGTCTTCAGAGTCACAGCGGCATCTTCAGAGTCACAGCGGCATCTTCAGAGTCACAGCGGCATCTTCAGAAACACAGCGGCGTCTTCAGAGTCACAGCGGCGTCTTCAGAGTCACAGCGGCGTCTTCAGAGTCACAGCGGCATCTTCAGAGTCACAGCGGCATCTTCAGAGTCACAGCGGCGTCTTCAGAGTCACAGCGGCGTCTTCAGAGTCACAGCGGCGTCTTCAGAGTCACAGCGGTGAAGTTTTCATGAAATCTCATCCACTTTGGACAATTAAACACAGCAGAATTTATGTGGGAAAAAAAAAACAGCAGAAAAAGTGCAGCATTTACTCTACATGTGAACACGGACTAAATGGCCAAGGAAAGTGGATGAGACATGCTGAAATCCCCGCCCGCTGAGCGTCTGAAGACCCCGCTGAACTGTGCGGTTTTGGTGATTTTTCTCTATAGATTTCTATTTGGAGCCTGAAAAAAACACGAACAAAAAAACTGCTGTTGCTTTTTTAAGTGCAGAATCAAAGCTTTTCTGAAGTGCACTAAATACCCGGATTCACGTCTGCACCAAACATGGCTCAGATATCGAGGAAAACGCAGCAAATGCGCAATAGTCAGAGAGGATTGTCATTGTGTTGTGTGGTGCAGACACCTGCAGAAAAACGCAGCATATATGCTACGTGTGAACACCGCCTCAGCGACACATTTTTATTACATTTTTTATGGGTTTAACAGAGAAAAATAATAAATGATGCCAAGTTTTTATGCCATTTACTGATCCCCATAACTAATCTGATCGCTGTATTGTTCGGGTCGTAACAATTACAGGGACAACAAATATGACCATATTAATTGCTAATTGGGGATGTTTTTTGTTTTTTTTTAAAAAAAGCGCAATCAAAATGACATTCTATTTTTTTAATTATTTTGAGCAATTTTATCATAAGAAAAAAAATCTCTTTTATTCTCCCTCTAGAACACAGGACTCAGTGACGCTGCTCTGTACAATGGATCTCTATGTCCAGTGTAATCTGCTGTGGAGTCAGAGGCTGCACTGCTCTGTACAATGGATCTCTATGTCCTGTGTAATCTGCTGTGGAGTCAGAGGCTGCACTGCTCTGTACAATGGATCTCTATGTCCAGTGTAATCTGCTGTGGAGTCAGAGGCCGCACTGCTCTGTACAATGTATCTCTATGTCCAGTGTAATCTGCTGTGGAGTCAGAGGCCGCACTGCTCTGTACAATGGATCTCTATGTCCAGTGTAATCTGCTGTGGAGTCAGAGGCCGCACTGCTCTGTACAATGGATCTCTATGTCCTGTGTAATCTGCTGTGGAGTCAGAGATCGCAATGCTCTGTACAATAGATCTCTATGTCCAGTGTAATCTGCTGTGGAGTCAGAGACTGCAATGCTCTGTACAATGGATCTCTATGTCCTGTGTAATCTGCTGTGGAGTCAGAGGCCGCACTGCTCTGTACAATGGATCTCTATGTCCAGTGTAATCTGCTGTGGAGTCAGAGGCCGCACTGCTCTGTACAATGGATCTCTATGTCCAGTGTAATCTGCTGTGGAGTCAGAGGCCGCACTGCTCTGTACAATGGATCTCTATGTCCATTGTAATTTGCTGTGGAGTCAGAGGCCGCACTGCTCTGTACAATGGATCTCTATGTCCAGTGTAATCTGCTGTGGAGTCAGAGGCCGCACTGCTCTGTACAATGGATCTCTATGTCCAGTGTAATCTGCTGTGGAGTCAGAGGCCGCACTGCTCTGTACAATGGATCTCTATGTCCTGTGCAATCTGCTGTGGAGTCAGAGGCCGCACTGCTCTGTACAATGGATCTCTATGTCCAGTGTAATCTGCTGTGGAGTCAGAGGCCGCACTGCTCTGTACAATGGATCTCTATGTCCTGTGCAATCTGCTGTGGAGTCAGAGGCCGCACTGCTCTGTACAATGGATCTCTATGTCCAGTGTAATCTGCTGTGGAGTCAGAGGCCGCACTGCTCTGTACAATGGATCTCTATGTCCAGTGTAATCTGCTGTGGAGTCAGAGGCTGCACTGCTCTGTACAATGGATCTATATGTCCAGTGTAATCTGCTGTGGAGTCAGAGGCCGCACTGCTCTGTACAATGGATCTCTATGTCCTGTGCAATCTGCTGTGGAGTCAGAGGCCGCACTGCTCTGTACAATGGATCTCTATGTCCAGTGTAATCTGCTGTGGAGTCAGAGGCCGCACTGCTCTGTACAATGGATCTCTATGTCCTGTGTAATCTGCTGTGGAGTCAGAGGCCGCACCGCAGCCTCAGGTATAGAAAATTCCCCCAGTAACATCACCAGAGTCTGTGGCTCAACAGCTGGGGCTCCTGCTGAAATGTTTGACAGTTATTGGATTGAAAATTCATAAAAAAATTATATTTTTGTATTTTTGTCTTTACTTTTTCTTCATCTATATAAGAAATACATACAGCTCTAGCAAAAATTAAGAAACCACTGCAAAATTTTCAGTTTTTCTTATTTTTCTCTTTATATTTGAGTAAAATGTAAATTGTTGTTTTATTCTATAAACTACTGACGACGTTTCTGAATTTCCAAGCAATACATTTTGCATTTATTTTCTGAAAATGAGAAATGGTGAAAATAACAGAACGATGCACAAGTAATGCACGGCTGTCACCTCAAATAATGCAAAGAAAACAAGTCCATCATCATTTAGAAACAACAATTCTAATAATGTTTTATCTCAGGAAGATTCAGAAATCAATATTTTGTGGAACAATCATGCTTTGTAATCCCAGCTTTCCTGCCTTTTGGCTGCTTTCCGCCAGTCTATCGGTGATGGAGAGAAGAAACTGGTTTAACGCCGCGCTACTGCCAGTAAGAATTGTTGATTAATGATAAATTCTTTATTCCATAGCTCGATGCGTTTCTGGGATCCAGTCCCCTTCTTCAGGACCAAGAAAATCAACAATTTTATTGTTGATTTTCTTTGGTGGGGGGAGGTGCAGCGATGGCTGACTCACGGGCTCCAAAGCGGCCATGTCGCCTGCTGCCCTTGGGTGTACGCCACCCTGTCGTCTTCAAGTGGGCCCCCTCGGCAGTCCGGGGCCCCGGCACTTGCCCATGTGCGCCGGGTGCTGACGCTGACCCTGCTGGTGTCCATAGACAGCTCTTTGGTCTTGGCCATGGTGGAGAGGTTGGAGCGTGATTGAGTGTGTGTCTTTTATACAGGTAACGAGGTCAAACAGGAGCAAATAACCCAGATAATGAGCGCAGAGTAGGAGCTTCTTACAGAAAAATACCAGGTCTGTGAGCTGAATTCCTGCTGGTCGGTTGGGGATAAAATACTTATTTCATGTAATAAAATGCAAATGAATTATTTATAAATCCTACAATGGGATTTTCTGGATTTTTTTATTCTGTCACAGGTGAAGTTACCCACAATAAAAATTGCAGATCTCTCCATTCTGTGTAGGGGGGAAATCTGTATATCTCTATGTAGCTGAATAATCTGCTTCTGGCTTCTCTGCCTGCAATACTGCTCCAGATTCCCAAATCCTCCTGCACCTCTCAGCACAGGCAGCAGCTCGATGGTAGCGCTGCGGTTTACGGATGAAGGTTCATCCTGAGATACCAGAGGGCGATACAAGTTATGCACTGAGAGTTAAAGGGGTATTCCCATCTGCAATATTTTATCACACTATTTAGTAGATGTAATAATAATATTAGCACATACGGCCAACTAGAAATGTTGTATAGTTCTCCTGATTAGCCATGTCTCTTACCTCATGTGCAGGGCATTGTAGCTTAGGTATCTATGGTTACAGCCATGAGTTACTTAATTGTCACTGAGTGACTGATGTAACCATGGATACCTAAGCTGCCCTGCAAATGAGGTAAGAGACATGGCTAATCAGGAGAACTATACTACATTTCTAATTGAAGGTATTTGCTAATATTATTATTAATATTACACCTACTACATATTGGGACAGGATGTGGGAGCTGGGAATACCCCTTTAATTTAGAGGAGGAGCCAGGACAAGTGCAGTGACCAGCGGGACAGCGGGACTGAGCCTGAAATCAGGACAGTCCTGCTGAATCCAGGACAGTTGGGATCTATGATACAACGGTCAGCGGTGGAGTCTGATATTAGATAGAATTGGAGCTAATGAACAACCACAAATTGCCACAATGTAGAGACCATTCTGGAACCGTGGACACACATTGTAAGAGTTGTGCGCTGCACGTCCCTCGCCTATCGATCCACCAGCCTTTGCGTGCGCCACTCCCTGGTCCCCTGCTGTTTTCTTCATCCAGCCAGGGATAGTGCTGTACCGCTGCAGCCAATCAGTGTTTGTAGTAGTGATGTGTTGACGAGTGATTAGCTGCAGTGGTCATGTGCTGGAAGGAGACTGGTAGGGGACCTCGGCAGCACAACGGATGACAGTAGGTGACTGTAGTACTTTTTAGACCAGGGGGCAGACGACCCCTTTGAGCCGCCTCATGTCCAGGTCAGGTGTGAGTACAGTCACTTTCTGATCAGCCGTTTTTAGACTTTCCCTTTAATTCGCGCCTTGGATTGATTTTTCTGCTCCTTTCTTTATGACATGCAATTTTCACTCCCTAGAACATTCTGTCTTGAAAAATGACAAACTCGTGTAGCAAAGTAGGAATTTTTTGGCAAGGCTGTTAAATAGCCAGCCGAGCTTCTCCCGGACGGAGCGGCAGGAATGGCGGGAGATTAATGTCAGCGAGTGGGGGCGCTAATTAAGGATGACAGAATTTAATGTTTTGGTATTTCAGGTAAGTTTATGATGGGGTCTGTGCCGTAAAGAATGGCGGGAGCTGCCGATGACACATTCTGGATCCGCGGATCTTTAATTCCCGCTCATTAATCTCCGGCATTAAAGCCATTTACGCTTGTTTACCAGCGTCCGTGAATTCGCCGCCATCACTTATTTAATGCATTAGAACAATTTACGAATTTCAGGTAAAAATCTCTTTGTAAAAAGTTGCAGTCTGTGTGCTTTGTGCTAGAACATGCTCGCGGATAATGACTGCCTTCCTCAATATTTCTTCAGCAAATGGCCCTTTGTGGCATGATGAGGTTGACAGAAATTGCCTGTTTGTAAAGCTGTGTTCGGAGTGACGGATCATTATAAAACCTGGCACAGGCGCCAAACTATTTCAGTTCAAGGCGAGTCATAGAAAATCCTAGGGCATGAATAGCGGCTTTTCTCCATCGAGATATTAGATTTTGGATTAAGAAGTTTCTGAACTTTTCACAAACTTAATGAGAGTCGGGAACTATTTCTATCCCCGGGGGCGGGGGCGTCATTCACACCTGCATGATATTTGCCTGGAAAGTGACCTCATTTTTATAAATGTCCAGATATAATAGGCAGATGATTATATTCCATACAATGACTGGTGGCCTAGAGCTATGCAGGACTACAAATTCCAGCATGCCCACACACTCTGTACATTGGGGAAATCGACGGTCCTCGCTACTGTAGGAGGTGGTCGTGTGCCCCTATTCCTTCTGTTATATGTGTATTATGTGGTGTGTTTTATATGGACTGTGCTGCTGCGGGAGGATGCGGTTCTGTAATGTAGCAGAGCCGAGACTGTGTAGAGTCAGCGCTGCCTAGCTCTAGTAAAGGCAACTGTAATGTGTTATGTGCTGTAAATGCGTTAACCATGTGTGTAAAATATAGCAGAGTGGAGAATGATAAGTAGGATGTAGTGTGAGGTGGGGTTCTGGAGTAAGGATGTGACCTTGTAACTTGGGTCCATCGTGGGAACCCGGAGGTATTCTCCAAGGGTCCAGAGCCTACGGCTCACCTCGGGTCAGGCTTAAAAGAGTCCAGGGACTAGACGGACATCTAGAAAGTCGAGAGACTAGAAACCATCTGAGGCAGTGAGAGAACCATGGGTAGCCATGAAGAGAAGAACAGGGGGAATCGGAGGCATAGGTCATGCAGCTGGAGGACTAAGTCCCAGTCAGCGGGATAAGCCAAGCGGAGTACCCCGGGAAACAGCAGCAGCACCGTGTATGTAGCCATGTCTGTTGTGAAGGGTGAAGAATATACTATTTACTGTTATTTTACCCAGAGTTCTCCTATATCCTCTGTCTATCTACTGCATCCACGATGGTGACCGGCTGCAGGGCCCTGGACACTGCTCTGAGAGTAGTGTCACACACCCCACCCAAAGCGGTCACCAAGCATTGGCCCTCTCTAGCGAAGGCGTGTGGAGCCCTCACGGCCCGGCGTCCGCACCTTCTTTCAAGTGGCATTGTGAGCAGAGACGTTCTCTGCAATACATGTCAGGATAGGCAGCGGGGAAGATGCCTGAGATGAACAAATTACAGGTCGTGGAAACAAAGACGACAGAACATGGCCTGAAGCCGAGCATGGGCCGAGCATGGGCAACCTCCGTCATGGGTGCTACTGGAGAAAAAGAGTGCAAAGTGCTAGCCTGTGTGTTTGGAAGGTGGGGATTAAGAAACGCCCATGTTCAATTGTGCCCACCTCCAGCGGGGGCACCAGAGGCCGAGAAGAAGAGCACAAAGTTCTGCCCTGAGTGTTTGGAAGCTGGGGATTAAGAAATGCCCTGTGTTCAGTGGTGTCCGCATCCGGTGAGTGCACCAGAGAGAGAGAGCCCGCCTTTCCCAAAAAGCTGATGGGGAGCGGGTGATGGCCTTGAAGAAATGGGCAGAGGAGTAGGAAGAGGCAAGTGGAAGAAGGTATACTCCCACCTCTGAGCAGGTCAGCACCATTTTTTGTGAGTGAAAAGACAGTGATGGAGCAGTGCAGACTGTGGCCCGAGAGTAAAGGGCATTTGGCCTGGAAAAAGTGTCTACAGCGGCAAGAAGAGTTGCTGTGGCCAGGAGGGAGTCTCGGAGTCCTTCGAGAAGACCGGAACTCAATATCTGGACAGGCAACTGCAGCGTCCATTTCTGGAGGGCCAAAGCCCTATGGTCTGGATGAGCGGTCAAAGTCTGCAACAACCATGAGTACTGGGTGTGACCCAAAAGAATTGCCAGCTGTGATAAACATGGCCCCGGTTGCCCACTCGCCATCTACAGGAAGGTGGCTGAATCCAGTGGTTGTGAGAAGAGCTGGTCCCACAGTGCCCCCATGTTATGCTTGTTACACGTATACCTGCGGAACTGTTCTGCATTCAGTGGGGGGGGTCAAGGGTCAGGAGATCCTGCTCTCTGAAGAAGTTGTCTCAGACCCCTTTGTCCCAAACACTTTGCACTCGTCCTCAAGGACTTTGCCCCATGGACTCTGCCCCTTGCCCCATATACCCAGGATTCGTACCTGGGTAGTGTTGTGTATCAGGGATTTACAGCCACAGAGAGGGGAGGAAGTGAAAAGAACTTGTGGACCATGTGGAGTGAATTTGGGACTGTCGCACGCCCTAATATAATTGGGCAGAGAAGGGACTGTTGCCTGCGGGTAGCCTACTTAAAAGTGTGTGCCCTTGTCCAGTACTAGGATGAGTTAGATAGACTCTGGTCTATGGCCGTATGTGATGTACTCTAAAGTAAATTTATATAAATGTTGCTTGGTAAAGTTCTAGCCGAGGACGGACAGATTTTAGAATGGAGGTGTGTAGGAGGTGGTCGTGTTGCCCCCATGCCTACTGAGTTTTATACTGTTTTATGTGTATTATGTCAAGTGTGTTTTATATGGACTGTGCCGCTGCAGGAGGAGAAGGTTCCCCGATGTAGCAGAGCCATGGCTATGTAGTGGCTGGTGCCTCCTATCGCTGAGGCCTGGTAAAGTCAATTGTAATGTGTTATCTGCTGTAAATGTGTTAACCATGTTTATTTGTCAGATATAGCAGAGTGGAGAATGTTAAGTAGGATGTAGCATGAGGTAAGTGTTAGGATATTACTTGTAGGAAGTAATGTAAAGCATAGGCATGTTATGGAGATAGATTTTGCTATTAACAGAAACCGGCCACTTCAGATTTGGCTCACTGGGGGGTGGAACTAGTGTTGAGCGGAGAGTCACTTTCTGGTTATAGAGGAGCTGAGTCAGTTCTGAAGTGGAGTTCCTGGAGTACAGATGTAATTTGGGTCCGTTGGGGTACCCGGAGGTATGTTCAAAGAGTCCAGAGCCTAAGGCTCACCTCAGGACGGGCTTGGAAGAGTCCAGGGACTAGACAGATGTCCAGAGAGAGAGTTCCTTGGACAGGCCTAAGGAAGTTGAGAGACTAGAAGCCGTCCAAGGCAATGAGAGGACCATGAGTAGCCGCGCAGAAAAGAACAGGGGGGAAGTGGAGGACTGGGTCCTAGTCAGCCGGATAAGCCACATGGAGTACCCCGGGAAACAGCGACAACAGAACGGGATAAGTGTGGCTATGTCTGTCGTGAAGGTGGAAGTATTAATGAACCATTTACAGTTATTTTACCCAGAGTTCTCCAGTGTCCTGTGTCTATCTACTACATCCACGATGGTGACCGGCTGCAGGGTGGTGGACGCTGCCCTGAGGAGTACAGTAAGGGACGCACACCCCACACAAGCGCTGGCCCTCTCTGGCAAAGGAGTGCTGAGCCCTCCCGGCCCGGCGTCCGCACCTTCCTTCACTGCAGTAATGTGTTTATGATGAGAGTGTCCAGAATATGTCAGTACCAACAATACAAATCAATGTTCTTATTAAAGTGTCTGTCGGGGATTTTTATAGTTAACCCTTATGATAGGTCACTAGTGTCAGATCAGCGGGGACTCGACACCCGGACCCCACAGAGTCTGATATGCCCGGCACAGCCCCATACAGTCTAGTGGCCATTCTCGGTGCTGTTGAAGCGATGGCCGAGGGACCATTGCTGTGCAGAGTTCAGTTACATTACACGAGACGAGGTTGCAGAAACAAGGGTGCAACTTTACAGGCAGGAAATATATGTACTGTGTTTGCAAGTCAACAGGGAATATAATGAGGCAATGGTAAGGTTTAACAAACACTGCAGTTTCTATCTGGGCCGCTCCAACAACACCTCGCCCTGCTATTACGAGTAATAGTCGATATACAACGGGTAACATTGCAAGCAGATTAAATCCACACCTGCACTGCACTCACACTCTAGCCGGCCCCTGCTACCTGGACCGAGTGGATACCGCGCTCTGGCTACTGAGGCCTACACTACACCCTATAGAGTGCGCGCATCGGTAACAGACTCATGATACTGCTGAGGGGCAACAAGTCCACTCCCGGGAGCTCGATGCTGTGTTGCTCATCGGTGCGCACTTTCTCTTGCAATTCCGGGGTAAGTCTTCTTCTACTGGGGTCTCTTGGGTTCTCCTGATCATGTCTCTTGTCCCATTTGAAATCACCAACTCCAGGAGCTTCTCCATCTGGTACTCGCTCGATGGTTACCAGGGCTCTCTCACGATCCGGCTCTCCATCTCTCTCACAGCCGGCACCATGCCTCTTCCAAAACCATCATTCTCACACATGTCTCAGACAGCATCTCTTCTCTTTCACTCTCTCAGGAGACCCAACTTCTCCTGTTCCCGCCCTAAGCTCTTCTCCCACTCTTTCTCTGCTTCCTACACATTTCGGCAGGGCTAGTCCAACAGCAGCAGCAGAGATGACAGGAGAGGCTGCAGAGGTTGTGCAGCAGCAGAGGTGACAGGAGAGGCTGCGGAGGTTGTGCAGCAGCAGAGGTGACAGGAGAGGCTGCAGAGGTTGTGCAGCAGCAGAGGTGACAGGAGAGGCTGCAAAGGTTGTGCAGGAGCAGAGGTGACAGGAGAGGCTGCAGAGGTTGTGCAGGAGCAGAGGTGACAGGAGAGGCTGCAAAGGTTGTGCAGCAGCAGAGGTGACAGGAGAGGCTGTGGAGGTTGTGCAGCAGCAGAGGTGACAGGAGAGGCTGCAGAGGTTGTGCAGCAGCAGAGGTGACAGGAGAGGCTGCAGAGGTTGTGCAGCAGCAGAGGTGACAGGAGAGGCTGCAGAGGATGTGCAGCAGCAGCGGTGACAGGAGAGGCTGCAGAGGTTGTGCAGCAGCAGAGGTGACAGGAGAGGCTGCAGAGGTTGTGCAGCAGCAGAGGTGACAGGAGAGGCTGCGGAGGTTGTGCAGCAGCAGAGGTGACAGGAGAGGCTGCAGAGGTTGTGCAGCAGCAGAGGTGACAGGAGAGGCTGCAGAGGTTGTGCAGGAGCAGAGGTGACAGGAGAGGCTGCAGAGGTTGTGCAGGAGCAGAGGTGACAGGAGAGGCTGCAAAGGTTGTGCAGCAGCAGAGGTGACAGGAGAGGCTGTGGAGGTTGTGCAGCAGCAGAGGTGACAGGAGAGGCTGCAGAGGTTGTGCAGCAGCAGAGGTGACAGGAGAGGCTGCAGAGGTTGTGCAGCAGCAGAGGTGACAGGAGAGGCTGCAGAGGATGTGCAGCAGCAGAGGTGACAGGAGAGGCTGCAGAGGTTGTGCAGCAGCAGAGGTGACAGGAGAGGCTGCAGAGGTTGTGCAGCAGCAGAGGTGTCAGGAGAGGCTGCAGAGGTTGTGCAGCAGCAGAGGTGACAGGAGAGGCTGCAGAGGTTGTGCAGCAGCAGAGGTGACAGGAGAGGCTGCAGAAGTTGTGCAGCAGCAGAGGTGACAGGAGAGGCTGCAGAGGTTGTGCAGCAGCAGAGGTGACAGGAGAGGCTGCAGAGGTTGTGCAGCAGCAGAGGTGACAGGAAAGGCTGCAGAGGTTGTGCAGCAGCAGAGGTGACAGGAGAGGCTGCAGAGGTTGTGCAGCAGCAGAGGTGACAGGAGAGGCTGCAGAGGTTGTGCAGCAGCAGAGGTGTCAGGAGAGGCTGCAGAGGTTGTGCAGCAGCAGAGGTGACAGGAGAGGCTGCAGAGGTTGTGCAGCAGCAGAGGTGTCAGGAGAGGCTGCAGAGGTTGTGCAGCAGCAGAGGTGACAGGAGAGGCTGCAGAGGTTGTGCAGGAGCAGAGGTGACAGGAGAGGCTGCAGAGGTTGTGCAGGAGCAGAGGTGACAGGAGAGGCTGCAGACGTTGTGCAGCAGCAGAGGTGACAGGAGAGGCTGCAGAGGTTGTGCAGCAGCAGAGGTGACAGGAGAGGCTGCAGAAGTTGTGCAGCAGCAGAGGTGACAGGAGAGGCTGCAGAGGTTGTGCAGCAGCAGAGGTGTCAGGAGAGGCTGCAGAGGTTGTGCAGGAGCAGAGGTGACAGGAGAGGCTGCAGAGGTTGTGCAGCAGCAGAGGTGACAGGAGAGGCTGCAGAGGTTGTGCAGCAGCAGAGATGACAGGAGAGGCTGCAGAGGTTGTGCAGCAGCAGAGGTGACAGGAGAGGCTGCAGAGGTTGTGCAGCAGCAGAGGTGACAGGAGAGGCTGCAGAGGTTGTGCAGCAGCAGAGGTGACAGGAGAGGCTGCAGAGGTTGTGCAGCAGCAGAGGTGACAGGAGAGGCTGCAGAGGTTGTGCAGCAGCAGAGGTGACAGGAGAGGCTGCAGAGGTTGTGCAGCAGCAGAGGTGACAGGAGAGGCTGCAGAGGTTGTGCACCAGCAGAGGTGACAGGAGAGGCTGCAGAGGTTGTGCAGGAGCAGAGGTGACAGGAGAGGCTGCAGAGGTTGTGCAGCAGCAGAGGTGACAGGAGAGGCTGCAGAGGTTGTGCAGGAGCAGAGGTGACAGGAGAGGCTGCAGAGGTTGTGCAGCAGCAGAGGTGACAGGAGAGGCTGCAGAGGTTGTGCAGCAGCAGAGGTGACAGGAGAGGCTGCAGAGGTTGTGCAGCAGCAGAGGTGTCAGGAGAGGCTGCAGAGGTTGTGCAGCAGCAGAGGTGACAGGAGAGGCTGCAGAGGTTGTGCAGGAGCAGAGGTGACAGGAGAGGCTGCAGAGGTTGTGCAGCAGCAGAGGTGACAGGAGAGGCTGCAGAGGTTGTGCAGCAGCAGAGGTGACAGGAGAGGCTGCAGAGGTTGTGCAGGAGCAGAGGTGACAGGAGAGGCTGCAGAGGTTGTGCAGCAGCAGAGGTGTCAGGAGAGGCTGCAGAGGTTGTGCAGCAGCAGAGGTGACAGGAGAGGCTGCAGAGGTTGGGGAGCAGCAGAGATGACAGGAAAGGCTGCAGAGGTTGTGCAGCAGCAGAGGTGACAGGAGAGGCTGCAGAGGTAGTGCAGCAGCAGAGGTGACAAGAGAGGCTGCAGAGGTTGTGCAGCAGCAGAGGTGACAGGAGAGGCTGCAGAGGTTGTGCAGCAGCAGAGGTGACAAGAGAGGCTGCAGAGGTTGTGCAGCAGCAGAGGTGGCAGGAGAGGCTGCAGAGGTTGTGCAGCAGCAGAGGTGACAGGAGAGGCTGCAGAGGTTGTGCAGGAGCAGAGGTGACAGGAGAGGCTGCAGAGGTTGTGCAGCAGCAGAGGTGACAGGAGAGGCTGCAGAGGTTGTGCAGCAGCAGAGGTGACAGGAGAGGCTGCAGAGGTTGTGCAGCAGCAGAGGTGACAGGAGAGGCTGCAGAGGTTGTGCAGGAGCAGAGGTGACAGGAGAGGCTGCAGAGGTTGTGCAGCAGCAGAGGTGACAGGAGAGGCTGCAGAGGTTGTGCAGAAGCAGAGGTAACAGGAGAGGCTGTGGAGGATGTGTAGCAGCAGAGGTGACAGGAGAGGCTGCAGAGGTTGTGCAGGAGCAGAGGTGACAGGAGAGGCTGCAGAGGTTGTGCAGCAGCAGAGGTGACAGGAGAGGCTGCAGAGGTTGTGCAGCAGCAGAGGTGTCAGGAGAGGCTGCAGAGGTTGTGCAGCAGCAGAGGTGACAGGAGAGGCTGCAGAGGTTGTGCAGCAGCAGAGGTGACAGGAGAGGCTGCAGAGGTTGTGCAGCAGCAGAGGTGACAGGAGAGGCTGCAGAGGTTGTGCAGCAGCAGAGGTGACAGGAGAGGCTGCAGAGGTTGTGCAGCAGCAGAGGTGACAGGAGAGGCTGCAGAGGTTGTGCAGCAGCAGAGGTGACAGGAGAGGCTGCAGAGGTTGTGCACCAGCAGAGGTGACAGGAGAGGCTGCAGAGGTTGTGCAGGAGCAGAGGTGACAGGAGAGGCTGCAGAGGTTGTGCAGCAGCAGAGGTGACAGGAGAGGCTGCAGAGGCTGTGCAGGAGCAGAGGTGACAGGAGAGGCTGCAGAGGTTGTGCAGCAGCAGAGGTGTCAGGAGAGGCTGCAGAGGTTGTGCAGCAGCAGAGGTGACAGGAGAGGCGGCAGAGGTTGGGGAGCAGCAGAGATGACAGGAAAGGCTGCAGAGGTTGTGCAGCAGCAGAGGTGACAGGAGAGGCTGCAGAGGTAGTGCAGCAGCAGAGGTGACAAGAGAGGCTGCAGAGGTTGTGCAGCAGCAGAGGTGACAGGAGAGGCTGCAGAGGTTGTGCAGCAGCAGAGGTGACAAGAGAGGCTGCAGAGGTTGTGCAGCAGCAGAGGTGGCAGGAGAGGCTGCAGAGGTTGTGCAGCAGCAGAGGTGACAGGAGAGGCTGCAGAGGTTGTGCAGGAGCAGAGGTGACAGGAGAGGCTGCAGAGGTTGTGCAGCAGCAGAGGTGACAGGAGAGGCTGCAGAGGTTGTGCAGCAGCAGAGGTGACAGGAGAGGCTGCAGAGGTTGTGCAGGAGCAGAGGTGACAGGAGAGGCTGCAGAGGTTGTGCAGCAGCAGAGGTGACAGGAGAGGCTGCAGAGGTTGTGCAGAAGCAGAGGTAACAGGAGAGGCTGTGGAGGATGTGTAGCAGCAGAGGTGACAGGAGAGGCTGCAGAGGTTGTGCAGGAGCAGAGGTGACAGGAGAGGCTGCAGAGGTTGTGCAGCAGTAGAGGTGACAGGAGAGGCTGCAGAGGTTGTGCAGCAGCAGAGGTGTCAGGAGAGGCTGCAGAGGTTGTGCAGCAGCAGAGGTGACAGGGGAGGCTGCAGAGGTTGTGCAGCAGCAGAGGTGACAGGAGAGGCTGCAGAGGTTGTGCAGCAGCAGAGGTGACAGGAGAGGCTGCAGAGGTTGTGCAGCAGCAGAGGTGACAGGAGAGGCTGCAGAGGTTGTGCAGCAGCAGAGGTGACAGGAGAGGCTGCAGAGGTTGTGCAGCAGCAGAGGTGACAGGAGAGGCTGCAGAGGTTGTGCACCAGCAGAGGTGACAGGAGAGGCTGCAGAGGTTGTGCAGGAGCAGAGGTGACAGGAGAGGCTGCAGAGGTTGTGCAGCAGCAGAGGTGACAGGAGAGGCTGCAGAGGTTGTGCAGGAGCAGAGGTGACAGGAGAGGCTGCAGAGGTTGTGCAGCAGCAGAGGTTGTGCAGCAGCAGAGGTGACAGGAGAGGCTGCAGAGGTTGTGCAGCAGCAGAGGTGACAGGAGAGGCTGCAGAGGTTGTGCAGCAGCAGAGGTGACAGGAGAGGCTGCAGAGGTTGTGCAGCAGCAGAGGTGACAGGAGAGGCTGCAGAGGTTGTGCAGCAGCAGAGGTGACAGGAGAGGCTGCAGAGGTTGTGCAGGAGCAGAGGTGACAGGAGAGGCTGCAGAGGTTGTGTAGCAGCAGAGGTGACAGGAGAGGCTGCAGAGGTTGTGCAGCAGCAGAGGTGACAGGAGAGGCTGCAGAGGTTGTGCAGAAGCAGAGGTGACAGAAGAGGCTGTGGAGGATGTGTAGCAGCAGAGGTGACAGGAGAGGCTGCAGAGGTTGTGCAGGAGCAGAGGTGACAGGAGAGGCTGCAGAGGTTGTGCAGCAGCAGAGGTGACAGGAGAGGCTGCAGAGGTTGTGCAGCAGCAGATGTGTCAGGAGAGGCTGCAGAGGTTGTGCAGCAGCAGAGGTGACAGGAGAGGCTGCAGAGGTTGTGCAGCAGCAGAGGTGACAGGAGAGGCTGCAGAGGTTGTGCAGCAGCAGAGGTGACAGGAGAGGCTGCAGAGGTTGTGCAGCAGCAGAGGTGACAGGAGAGGCTGCAGAGGTTGTGAAGCAGCAGAGGTGACAGGAGAGGCTGCAGAGGTTGTGCAGCAGCAGAGGTGACAGGAGAGGCTGCAGAGGTTGTGCAGCAGCAGAGGTGACAGGAGAGGCTGCAGAGGTTGTGCAGCAGCAGAGGTGACAGGAGAGGCTGCAGAGGTTGTGCACCAGCAGAGGTGACAGGAGAGGCTGCAGAGGTTGTGCAGGAGCAGAGGTGACAGGAGAGGCTGCAGAGGTTGTGCAGCAGCAGAGGTGACAGGAGAGGCTGCAGAGGTTGTGCAGGAGCAGAGGTGACAGGAGAGGCTGCAGAGGTTGTGCAGCAGCAGAGGTGACAGGAGAGGCTGCAGAGGTTGTGCAGCAGCAGAGGTGACAGGAGAGGCTGCAGAGGTTGTGCAGCAGCAGAGGTGACAGGAGAGGCTGCAGAGGTTGTGCAGCAGCAGAGGTGTCAGGAGAGGCTGCAGAGGTTGTGCAGCAGCAGAGGTGTCAGGAGAGGCTGCAGAAGTTGTGCAGCAGCAGAGGTGACAGGAGAGGCTGCAGAGGTTGTGCAGCAGCAGAGGTGACAGGAGAGGCTGCAGAGGTTGTGCAGCAGCAGAGGTGACAGGAGAGGCTGCAGAGGTTGTGCAGCAGCAGAGGTGACAGGAGAGGCTGCAGAGGTTGTGCAGGAGCAGAGGTGACTGGAGAGGCTGCAGAGGTTGTGCAGCAGCAGAGGTGACAGGAGAGGCTGCAGAGGTTGTGCAGCAGCAGAGGTGACAGGAGAGGCTGCAGAGGTTGTGCAGGAGCAGAGGTGACAGGAGAGGCTGCAGAGGTTGTGCAGCAGCAGAGGTGTCAGGAGAGGCTGCAGAGGTTGTGCAGCAGCAGAGGTGACAGGAGAGGCTGCAGAGGTTGGGGAGCAGCAGAGATGACAGGAAAGGCTGCAGAGGTTGTGCAGCAGCAGAGGTGACAGGAGAGGCTGCAGAGGTAGTGCAGCAGCAGAGGTGACAAGAGAGGCTGCAGAGGTTGTGCAGCAGCAGAGGTGACAGGAGAGGCTGCAGAGGTTGTGCAGCAGCAGAGGTGACAAGAGAGGCTGCAGAGGTTGTGCAGCAGCAGAGGTGGCAGGAGAGGCTGCAGAGGTTGTGCAGCAGCAGAGGTGACAGGAGAGGCTGCAGAGGTTGTGCAGGAGCAGAGGTGACAGGAGAGGGTGCAGAGGTTGTGCAGCAGCAGAGGTGACAAGAGAAGCTGCAGAGGTTGTGCAGCAGCAGAGGTGACAGGAGAGGGTGCAGAGGTTGTGCAGCAGCAGAGGTGACAGGAGAGGCTGCAGAGGTTGGGGAGCAGCAGAGATGACAGGAGAGGCTGCAGAGGTTGTGCAGCAGCAGAGGTGACAGGAGAGGCTGCAGAGGTAGTGCAGCAGCAGAGGTGACAAGAGAAGCTGCAGAGGTTGTGCAGCAGCAGAGGTGACAGGAGAGGCTGCAGAGGTTGTGCAGCAGCAGAGGTGACAAGAGAGGCTGCAGAGGTTGTGCAGCAGCAGAGGTGGCAGGAGAGGCTGCAGAGGTTGTGCAGGAGCAGAGGTGACAGGAGAGGCTGCGGAGGTTGTGCAGCAGCAGAGGTGACAGGAGAGGCTGCAGATGTTGTGCAGCAGCAGAGGTGACAGGAGAGGCTGCAGAGGTTGTGCAGCAGCAGAGGTGACAGGAGAGGCTGCAGAGGTTGTGCAGAAGCAGAGGTGTCAGGAGAGGCTGCAGAAGTTGTGCAGCAGCAGAGGTGACAGGAGAGGCTGCAGAGGTTGTGCAGCAGCAGAGATGACAGGAGAGGCTGCAGAGGTTGTGCAGCAGCAGAGGTGACAGGAGAGGCTGCAGAGGTTGTGCAGCAGCAGAGATGACAGGAGAGGCTGCAGAGGTTGTGCAGCAGCAGAGGTGACAGGAGAGGCTGCAGAGGTTGTACAGCAGCAGAGGTGACAGGAGAGGCTGCAGAGGTTGTGCAGCAGCAGAGGTGACAGGAGAGGCTGCAGAGGTTGTGCAGCAGCAGAGGTGACAGGAGAGGGTGCAGAGGTTGCGCAGCAGGAGAGGTGACAGGAGAGGCTGCAGAGGTTGTGCAGCAGGAGAGGTGAGAGGAGAGGCTGCAGAGGTTGGGGAGCAGCAGAGATGACAGGAGAGGCTGCAGAGGTTGTGCAGGAGCAGAGGTGACAGGAGAGGCTGCAGAGGTTGTGCAGGAGCAGAGGTGACAGGAGAGGCTGCAGAGGTTGTGCAGCAGCAGAGGTGACAGGAGAGGTGCAGAGGTTGTGCAGCAGCAGAGATGACAGGAGAGGTGCAGAGGTTGTGCAGCAGCAGAGGTGACAGGAGAGGCTGCAGAGGTTGTGCAGCAGCAGAGGTGACAGGAGAGGCTGCAGACGTTGTGCAGCAGCAGAGGTGACAGGAGAGGTGCAGAGGTTGTGCAGCAGCAGAGGTGACAGGAGAGGCTGCAGAGGTTGTGCAGCAGCAGAGGTGACAGGAGAGGCTGCAGAGGTTGTGCAGCAGCAGAGGTGACAGGAGAGGCTGCAGAGGTTGTGCAGCAGCAGAGGTGACAGGAGAGGCTGCAGAGGTTGTGCAGCAGCAGAGGTGACAGGAGAGGCTGCAGAGGTTGTGCAGAAGCAGAGGTGACAGGAGAGGCTGTGGAGGATGTGTAGCAGCAGAGGTGAAAGGAGAGGCTGCAGAGGTTGTGCAGGAGCAGAGGTGACAGGAGAGGCTGCAGAGGTTGTGCAGCAGCAGAGGTGACAGGAGAGGCTGCAGAGGTTGTGCAGCAGCAGAGGTGTCAGGAGAGGCTGCAGAGGTTGTGCAGCAGCAGAGGTGACAGGAGAGGCTGCAGAGGTTGTGCAGCAGCAGAGGTGACAGGAGAGGCTGCAGAGGTTGTGCAGCAGCAGAGGTGACAGGAGAGGCTGCAGAGGTTGTGCAGCAGCAGAGGTGACAGGAGAGGCTGCAGAGGTTGTGCAGCAGCAGAGGTGACAGGAGAGGCTGCAGAGGTTGTGCAGCAGCAGAGGTGACAGGAGAGGCTGCAGAGGTTGTGCAGCAGCAGAGGTGACAGGAGAGGCTGCAGAGGTTGTGCAGGAGCAGAGGTGACAGGAGAGGCTGCAGAGGTTGTGCAGCAGCAGAGGTGACAGGAGAGGCTGCAGAGGTTGTGCAGGAGCAGAGGTGACAGGAGAGGCTGCAGAGGTTGTGCAGCAGCAGAGGTTGTGCAGCAGCAGAGGTGACAGGAGAGGCTGCAGAGGTTGTGCAGCAGCAGAGGTGACAGGAGAGGCTGCAGAGGTTGTGCAGCAGCAGAGGTGACAGGAGAGGCTGCAGAGGTTGTGCAGGAGCAGAGGTGACAGGAGAGGCTGCAGAGGTTGTGCAGCAGCAGAGGTGACAGGAGAGGCTGCAGAGGTTGTGCAGCAGCAGAGGTGACAGGAGAGGCTGCAGAGGTTGTGCAGGAGCAGAGGTGACAGGAGAGGCTGCAGAGGTTGTGCAGCAGCAGAGGTGTCAGGAGAGGCTGCAGAGGTTGTGCAGCAGCAGAGGTGACAGGAGAGGCTGCAGAGGTTGGGGAGCAGCAGAGATGACAGGAGAGGCTGCAGAGGTTGTGCAGCAGCAGAGGTGACAGGAGAGGCTGCAGAGGTAGTGCAGCAGCAGAGGTGACAAGAGAGGCTGCAGAGGTTGTGCAGCAGCAGAGGTGACAGGAGAGGCTGCAGAGGTTGTGCAGCAGCAGAGGTGACAAGAGAGGCTGCAGAGGTTGTGCAGCAGCAGAGGTGGCAGGAGAGGCTGCAGAGGTTGTGCAGGAGTAGAGGTGACAGGAGAGGCTGCGGAGGTTGTGCAGCAGCAGAGGTGACAGGAGAGGCTGCAGATGTTGTGCAGCAGCAGAGGTGACAGGAGAGGCTGCAGAGGTTGTGCAGCAGCAGAGGTGACAGGAGAGGCTGCAGAGGTTGTGCAGAAGCAGAGGTGTCAGGAGAGGCTGCAGAAGTTGTGCAGCAGCAGAGGTGACAGGAGAGGCTGCAGAGGTTGTGCAGCAGCAGAGGTGACAGGAGAGGCTGTGGAGGTTGTGCAGCAGCAGAGGTGACAGGAGAGGCTGCAGAGGTTGTGCAGCAGCAGAGGTGACAGGAGAGGCTGCAGAGGTTGTGCAGCAGCAGAGGTGACAGGAGAGGCTGCAGAGGTTGTACAGCAGCAGAGGTGACAGGAGAGGCTGCAGAGGTTGTGCAGCAGCAGAGGTGACAGGAGAGGCTGCAGAGGTTGTGCAGCAGCAGAGGTGACAGGAGAGGCTGCAGAGGTTGTGCAGGAGCAGAGGTGACAGGAGAGGCTGCAGAGGTTGTGCAGAAGCAGAGGTGACAGGAGAGGCTGCAGAGGTTGTGCAGCAGCAGAGGTGACAGGAGAGGCTGCAGAGGTTGTGCAGCAGCAGAGGTGACCGGAGAGGCTGCAGAGGTTGTGCAGCAGCAGAGGTGACAGGAGAGGCTGCAGAGGTTGTGCAGCAGCAGAGGTGACAGGAGAGGCTGCAGAGGTTGTGTAGCAGCAGAGGTGACAGGAGAGGCTGCAGAGGTTGTGCAGCAGCAGAGGTGACAGGAGAGGCTGCAGAGGTTGTGCAGGAGCAGAGGTGACAGGAGAGGCTGCAGAGGTTGTGCAGAAGCAGAGGTGACAGGAGAGGCTGCAGAGGTTGTGCAGCAGCAGAGGTGACAGGAGAGGCTGCAGAGGTTGTGCAGCAGCAGAGGTGACAGGAGAGGCTGCAGAGGTTGTGCAGCAGCAGAGGTGACAGGAGAGGCTGCAGAGGTTGTGCAGCAGCAGAGGTGACAGGAGAGGCTGCAGAGGTTGTGCAGGAGCAGAGGTGACAGGAGAGGCTGCAGAGGTTGTGCAGAAGCAGAGGTGACAGGAGAGGCTGCAGAGGTTGTGCAGCAGCAGAGGTGACAGGAGAGGCTGCAGAGGTTGTGCAGCAGCAAAGATGACAGGAGAGGCTGCAGAGGTTGTGCAGGAGCAGAGGTGACAGGAGAGGCTGCAGAGGTTGTGCAGGAGCAGAGGTGACAGGAGAGGCTGCGGAGGTTGTGCAGCAGCAGAGGTGACAGGAGAGGCTGCGGAGGTTGTGCAGCAGCAGAGGTGACAGGAGAGGCTGCAGAGGTTGTGCAGGAGCAGAGGTGACAGGAGAGGCTGCAGAGGTTGTGCAGCAGCAGAGGTGACAGGAGAGGCTGCAGAGGTTGTGCAGCAGCAGAGGTGACAGGAGAGGCTGCAGAGGTTGTGCAGCAGCAGAGGTGACAGGAGAGGCTGCAGAGGTTGTGCAGCAGCAGAGGTGACAGGAGAGGCTGCAGAGGTTGTGCAGGAGCAGAGGTGACAGGAGAGGCTGCAGAGGTTGTGCAGGAGCAGAGGTGACAGGAGAGGCTGCAGAGGTTGTGCAGCAGCAGAGGTGACAGGAGAGGCTGCAGAGGTTGTGCAGCAGCAGAGGTGACAGGAGAGGCTGCAGAGGTTGTGCAGCAGCAGAGGTGACAGGAGAGGCTGCAGAGGTTGTGCAGGAGCAGAGGTGACAGGAGAGGCTACAGAGGTTGTGCAGCAGCAGAGGTGACAGGAGAGGCTGCAGAGGTTGTGCAGCAGCAGAGGTGACAGGAGAGGCTGCAGAGGTTGTGCAGCAGCAGAGATGACAGGAGAGGCTGCAGAGGTAGTGCAGCAGCAGAGGTGACAAGAGAGGCTGCATAGGTTGTGCAGCAGCAGAGGTGACAGGAGAGGCTGCAGAGGTTGTGCAGCAGCAGCGGTGACAGGAGAGGCTGCAGAGGTTGTGTAGCAGCAGAGGTGACAGGAGAGGCTGCAGAGGTTGTGCAGCAGCAGAGGTTGTGCAGCAGCAGAGGTGACAGGAGAGGCTGCAGAGGTTGTGCAGCAGCAGAGGTGACAGGAGAGGCTGCAGAGGTTGTGCAGGAGCAGAGGTGACAGGAGAGGCTGCAGAGGTTGTGCAGCAGCAGAGGTGACAGGAGAGGCTGCAGAGGTTGTGCAGCAGCAGAGGTTGTGCAGCAGCAGAGGTGACAGGAGAGGCTGCAGAGGTTGTGCAGCAGCAGAGGTGACAGGAGAGGCTGCAGAGGTTGTGCAGCAGCAGAGGTTGTGCAGCAGCAGAGGTGACAGGAGAGGCTGCAGAGGTTGTGCAGCAGCAGAGGTGACAGGAGAGGCTGCAGAGGATGTGTAGCAGCAGAGGTGACAGGAGAGGCTGCAGAGGTTGTGCAGCAGCAGAGGTGACAGGAGAGGCTGCAGAGGTTGTGCAGCAGCAGAGGTGACAGGAGAGGCTGCAGAGGTTGTGCAGCAGCAGAGGTGACAGGAGAGGCTGCAGAGGTTGTGCAGCAGCAGAGGTGACAGGAGAGGCTGCAGAGGTTGTGCAGCAGCAGAGGTGACAGGAGAGGCTGCAGAGGTTGTGCAGGAGCAGAGGTGACAGGAGAGGCTGCAGAGGTTGTGCAGAAGCAGAGGTGACAGGAGAGGCTGCAGAGGTTGTGCAGCAGCAGAGGTGACAGGAGAGGCTGCAGAGGTTGTGCAGCAGCAGAGGTGACAGGAGAGGCTGCAGAGGTTGTGCAGCAGCAGAGGTGACAGGAGAGGCTGCAGAGGTTGTGCAGCAGCAGAGGTGACAGGAGAGGCTGCAGAGGTTGTGCAGGAGCAGAGGTGACAGGAGAGGCTGCAGAGGTTGTGCAGAAGCAGAGGTGACAGGAGAGGCTGCAGAGGTTGTGCAGCAGCAGAGGTGACAGGAGAGGCTGCAGAGGTTGTGCAGCAGCAAAGATGACAGGAGAGGCTGCAGAGGTTGTGCAGGAGCAGAGGTGACAGGAGAGGCTGCAGAGGTTGTGCAGGAGCAGAGGTGACAGGAGAGGCTGCGGAGGTTGTGCAGCAGCAGAGGTGACAGGAGAGGCTGCGGAGGTTGTGCAGCAGCAGAGGTGACAGGAGAGGCTGCAGAGGTTGTGCAGGAGCAGAGGTGACAGGAGAGGCTGCAGAGGTTGTGCAGCAGCAGAGGTGACAGGAGAGGCTGCAGAGGTTGTGCAGCAGCAGAGGTGACAGGAGAGGCTGCAGAGGTTGTGCAGCAGCAGAGGTGACAGGAGAGGCTGCAGAGGTTGTGCAGCAGCAGAGGTGACAGGAGAGGCTGCAGAGGTTGTGCAGGAGCAGAGGTGACAGGAGAGGCTGCAGAGGTTGTGCAGGAGCAGAGGTGACAGGAGAGGCTGCAGAGGTTGTGCAGCAGCAGAGGTGACAGGAGAGGCTGCAGAGGTTGTGCAGCAGCAGAGGTGACAGGAGAGGCTGCAGAGGTTGTGCAGCAGCAGAGGTGACAGGAGAGGCTGCAGAGGTTGTGCAGGAGCAGAGGTGACAGGAGAGGCTACAGAGGTTGTGCAGCAGCAGAGGTGACAGGAGAGGCTGCAGAGGTTGTGCAGCAGCAGAGGTGACAGGAGAGGCTGCAGAGGTTGTGCAGCAGCAGAGATGACAGGAGAGGCTGCAGAGGTAGTGCAGCAGCAGAGGTGACAAGAGAGGCTGCATAGGTTGTGCAGCAGCAGAGGTGACAGGAGAGGCTGCAGAGGTTGTGCAGCAGCAGCGGTGACAGGAGAGGCTGCAGAGGTTGTGTAGCAGCAGAGGTGACAGGAGAGGCTGCAGAGGTTGTGCAGCAGCAGAGGTTGTGCAGCAGCAGAGGTGACAGGAGAGGCTGCAGAGGTTGTGCAGCAGCAGAGGTGACAGGAGAGGCTGCAGAGGTTGTGCAGGAGCAGAGGTGACAGGAGAGGCTGCAGAGGTTGTGCAGCAGCAGAGGTGACAGGAGAGGCTGCAGAGGTTGTGCAGCAGCAGAGGTTGTGCAGCAGCAGAGGTGACAGGAGAGGCTGCAGAGGTTGTGCAGCAGCAGAGGTGACAGGAGAGGCTGCAGAGGTTGTGCAGCAGCAGAGGTTGTGCAGCAGCAGAGGTGACAGGAGAGGCTGCAGAGGTTGTGCAGCAGCAGAGGTGACAGGAGAGGCTGCAGAGGATGTGTAGCAGCAGAGGTGACAGGAGAGGCTGCAGAGGTTGTGCAGCAGCAGAGGTGACAGGAGAGGCTGCAGAGGTTGTGCAGCAGCAGAGGTGACAGGAGAGGCTGCAGAGGTTGTGCAGCAGCAGAGGTGACAGGAGAGGCTGCAGAGGTTGTGCAGCAGCAGAGGTGACAGGAGAAGCTGCAGAGGTTGTGCAGCAGCAGAGGTGACAGGAGAGGCTGCAGAGGTTGTGCAGAAGCAGAGGTGACAGGAGAGGCTGCAGAGGTTGTGCAGCAGCAGAGGTGACAGGAGAGGCTTCAGAGGTTGTGTAGCAGCAGAGGTGACAGGAGAGGCTGCAGAGGTTGTGCAGCAGCAGAGGTGACAGGAGAGGCTGCAGAGGTTGTGCAGGAGCAGAGGTGACAGGAGAGGCTGCAGAGGTTGTGCAGAAGCAGAGGTGACAGGAGAGGCTGCAGAGGTTGTGCAGCAGCAGAGGTGACAGGAGAGGCTGCAGAGGTTGTGCAGCAGCAGAGGTGACCGGAGAGGCTGCAGAGGTTGTGCAGCAGCAGAGGTGACAGGAGAGGCTGCAGAGGTTGTGCAGCAGCAGAGGTGACAGGAGAGCCTGCAGAGGTTGTGTAGCAGCAGAGGTGACAGGAGAGGCTGCAGAGGTTGTGCAGCAGCAGAGGTGACAGGAGAGGCTGCAGAGGTTGTGCAGCAGCAGAGGTGACAGGTGAGGGTGCAGAGGTTGTGCAGCAGCAGAGGTGACAGGAGAGGGTGCAGAGGTTGTGCAGCAGCAGAGGTGACAGGAGAGGCTGCAGAGGTTGTGCAGCAGCAGAGGTGACAGGAGAGGCTGCAGAGGTTGTGCAGCAGCAGAGGTGACAGGAGAGGGTGCAGAGGTTGTGCAGCAGCAGAGGTGACAGGAGAGGCTGCAGAGGTTGTGCAGGAGCAGAGGTGTCAGGAGAGGCTGCAGAGGTTGTGCAGCAGCAGAGGTGACAGGAGAGGCTGCAGAGGTTGTGCAGCAGCAGAGGTGACAGGAGAGGCTGCAGAGGTTGTGCAGGAGCAGAGGTGACAGGAGAGGCTGCAGAGGTTGCGCAGCAGCAGAGGTGACAGGAGAGGCTGCAGAGGTTGCGCAGCAGCAGAGGTGACAGGAGAGGCTGCAGAGGTTGTGCAGCAGCAGAGGTGACAGGAGAGGCTGCAGAGGTTGTGCAGCAGCAGAGGTGACAGGAGAGGCTGCAGAGGTTGTGCAGCAGCAGAGGTGACAGGAGAGGCTGCAGAGGTTGTGCAGCAGCAGAGGTGACAGGAGAAGCTGCAGAGGTTGTGCAGCAGCTCGCCTGTCATGGGCAGTGTAAGGGGATGGCGCCTCATGGGTCACATCCCTCGGTAATTTGCTGTGCACTTGTGCGAGGTTTCTGGCGCCTTTTGCATCGTACGGTCGCCTGACTTCTAATTGACTTAATTGGTGTCTCATATATAAATCTGAATGCATTTCCTTAAATGTATAGAGGTTTCTCGAGCCTCTCGTTGGTGTAAACAGAAATCAACATCCTACTTGGTAATCACTTAATGGAGATGACTTTATGTAAATGAGTCTTTAAACATGCAAATGTCTCATATTTATATTTGTAATTTACATGTTGTGCAGTAAGACTTGGGAATGTGTAAAGTGGGCTCTGCGCCGTGCTCAGCCGCAGTGACACCTTCTCATCCGGTCAGTGAAGACTCAAGCACCGAACCTCTAATTACTCCATAATCCCGATTCTGCTGGTAGCACAAGGTGGGTGACACTGTGACTCAGAGTTATAAAGGGTTAACTGAAGCGCTATCATTCTACCCTACAGGAGCAGAATTTGGGGAGTTCAATTTGCTGGTTTCCAACTGAAAAAGACATTTGGGAGGAGCCTAATAAGCCTTGGTCTTCAGCCAATTAGCACTCAGGAGAGTGTTATCTGCCGTGCTCATTGGCTGGGAGCACCTGACAGCCAACTGCTCACGCTGCTCTTCCTGAGAGTCCTGTTCAGTTGGATGCCAGGCATGAAACATGAACGTTAACTGCTCGCAGGTATCAGAGAGAATTAGAGTAAGGTGTAATTAATTATCACCTACACATGTGATCAAAATTGTTGGTGCCCCTCGCCCCTCACCTCTCGCCCCTCGCTCCTCGCCCCTCGCCCCTCGTTTAATGAAAGAAAACCCCAGAATGGTCACAGAAATAACTTGAATCTGACAAAAGTAATAATAAATTAAAAAAAATCTATGAAAATGAACAGATGACGTCAGACATTGCTGCTTTTCTGCTTCCACTCATGAAATCGGCCTGGACAGAAATGATGGCGCCCCTGAAAATAATGTGACAAAAGGGACTTATTAAATCACGGTGTGTCCACTAATTAGCATCACAGGTGTCTACAATCTTGTAATAAGTCAGTGGACCTGTATATAGGGATACAGATACTCACTGTGCTGTTTGGTGACACGGTGTGTACCACACTTAACATGGACCACAGGAAGCAAAGGAAAGAGTTGTCTCAGGAGATTAGAAAGAAAATTTATAGACAAGTATGTTAAAGGTAAAGGTTATAAGACCATCTCCAGGCAGCTTGATTTTCCTTTGACTACAGCTGAACATATTATACAGAAATGTAAGCTCCATGGGACTGTAGCCAACCTCCCTGGATGTGGCTGCAGGAGGAAAATTGATGACAAAGCAAAGATACGAATGGTAAGAAAAAATCCCAGAAAAAGTTGTAAAGAGATTAAAGGTGAACTTCAAGCTCAAGTATCATCAGTGTCAGATCGCACCATCCATCGTTGTTTGAGCCAAAGTGGATTTCATGGGAGATGACCAAGGAGGACACCATTGTTGAAAAAAAAAAATATAAAAAAGCCAGACTGGAATTTGCCAAACTCCATTTTGACAAGCCACAAAGCTTCTGGGACAATGTCCTATGGACAGATGAGACAAAAATTGAACTTTTTGGCAAGGAACATCAGCTCTATGTTCACAGATGGAAAAATGAAGCACAAGAAAAGAACAATGTCCCTACTGTGAAACATGGAGGAGGCTCTGTTATGTCCTGGGGCTGCTTTGTTGCATCTGGCACAGTGGGTCTTGAATCTGTGCAGGGTACAATGAAATCTCAAGACTATCCAGGAATTCTAGAGAGAAATGTGCTGCCCAGTGTCAGACAGCTTGGTCTCAGTCGCAGGTCATGGATCTTGCAACAGGATAATGACCCAAAACACACAGTGTTTCAAACATTGGACTATTGTGAAGTGGCTTCTATGAGCCAGGACCAAAATCCTATTGAGCATCTTTGGAAAGAGCTGAGACGTCTGGAGAAAGCGACCTTCACTCACCAGACACAAGGAGCAGTTTACTCTTGGGGAGCGGCCAAAATACCTGTCGAGAGGCGAAGAAGTCTCATTGACAATTACAGGAATCGTCTGATTGCATTGATTGCCTCAAAAGGGTGTGCAACCAAATATTAATAGGTGGCGCTAGAGTTTGTCGCCTTCCTCCCTGAAGAGACAATTTGATTAACAAATAATAAGCTATGGAGGAGGAGGAGGAAGGAGGAATGAGGAAGGAGAAGGAAGAAGAAGGAAGGAGGAAGGACGAGGAGGAGGAAGGAGATAGGAGAAGGTGGAAGGACGAGGAGGAGGAACGAGATAGGAGAAGGAGGAGGAGGAGGAAGAAGAAGGAAGGAGAAAGGACGAGGAGGAGGAAGGAGATAGGAGAAGGACGAGGAGGAGGAAGGAGATAGGAGAAGGACGAGGAGGAGGAAGAAGATAGAAGGAGGAGGAGGAGAAGGAGGAGGAGGAGGAAGGAGGAGGAGGAAGGAGGAGGAAGAAGAAGGAAGGAGAAAGGACGAGGAGGAGGAAGGAGATAGGAGAAGGAGGAGGAGAAAGGACAAGGAGGAGGAAGGACGAGGAGGAGGAAGGAGATAGGAGAAGGAGGAGGAGGAAGGACGAGGAGGAGGAAGGAGATAGGAGAAGGAGGAGGAGGAAGGACGAGGAGGAGGAAGGAGATAGGAGAAGGAGGAGGAGAAAGGACGAGGAGGAGGAAGGAGATAGGAGAAGGGGGAGGAAGAAGAAGGAAGGAGAAAGGAGGAGGAAGGAGATAGGAGAAGGAGGAGGAGGAGGAAGGAGGAGGAGGAAGAAGATAGAAGGAGGAGGAGGAGAAGGAGGAGGAGGAGGAAGGAGGAGGAGGAAGGAGGAGGAAGAAGAAGGAAGGAGAAAGGACGAGGAGGAGGAAGGAGATAGGAGAAGGAGGAGGAGAAAGGACGAGGAGGAGGAAGGACGAGGAGGAGGAAGGAGATAGGAGAAGGAGGAGGAGGAAGGACGAGGAGGAGGAAGGAGATAGGAGAAGGAGGAGGAGGAAGGACGAGGAGGAGGAAGGAGATAGGAGAAGGAGGAGGAGAAAGGACGAGGAGGAGGAAGGAGATAGGAGAAGGGGGAGGAAGAAGAAGGAAGGAGAAAGGAGGAGGAAGGAGATAGGAGAAGGAGGAGGAGGAAGGAGGAGGAGGAAGAAGATAGAAGGAGGAGGAGGAGAAGGAGGAGGAGGAGGAAGGAGGAGGAGGAAGGAGGAGGAAGAAGAAGGAAGGAGAAAGGACGAGGAGGAGGAAGGAGATAGGAGAAGGAGGAGGAGAAAGGACGAGGAGGAGGAAGGAGATAGGAGAAGGAGGAGGAGAAAGGACGAGGAGGAGGAAGGAGATAGGAGGAGGAGGAGGAAGGATGAGGAGGAGGAAGGAGATAGGAGAAGAAGGAAGGAGAAAGGACGAGGAGGAGGAAGGAGATAGGAGAAGGAGGAGGAGGAGGAAGGAGGAGGAGGAAAGAGATAGGAGAAGGAGGAGGAGGAGGAAGGAGGAGGAGGAAGGAAGTGGGCGCCATCATTTCTGTTCATTTTCGTAGATTTGTTATTTATTATTACTTTTGTCAGATTCAGGTTATTTCTGTGACGATTGTGGGTTTTTCTCTCATTAAACGAGGGGTGAGGGGCGACAGGCGAGGGGTGAGGGGGACCAACAATTGTGACCCGTGTGTAGTTGAGATTTCTGCAGATAGGCATAGCCAAATTTCCATTAGACGTAATCCACCATACAGGTAAGAGCTCAGATAAGGTCCACAAATGTATAAAGCCAAGAAGAAAACAGACTATATGCGGTCACTGATGAGGGGACCACGTACAGATGATTTGTAACAAGAACTATATTTTTATTAATTTTCTCAATACTATTAAATCGTCACTGGTTTCAACAAAGATGGAGTGTCCGCTGACGGGAATCAGATTACAGCTGACTATAGACTCTACGGAGAGGGGGAGGGCGGTGCAGGCGGGTGGTGCCGTCATGTAGAGAGACCACCAGACACAGGCAAATCCAATTTCAACAAACTTTTTTTTCACAGCAACACTGCATAATATGGCTGTAAAATCTCTTACCTGCTACTTCTGCTTTCTGGTAAGTGTGTTATCGCACCTCAGACCTGGAATCAAAGCTACACTGTTTAGTATGGCTGTAGAATGTCTTACATGCTGCTTCTGCTTTCTGGTGAGTGTGTTATCTTACCTTAGACCTAGATTCACCACTACACTTTTCCGTATAGCTACAGAATTTCTTACCTGCTGCTTCTGCTTTCTGGTAAGTGTGTTATCGCAGCTCAGACCTGGATTCACAGCTGCACTGCTTAGTATGGCTGTAGAATGTCTTACATGCTGCTTCTGCTTTCTGGTAAGTGTGTTATCGCAGCTCAGACCTGGATTCACAGCTGCACTGCTTAGTATGGCTGTAGAATGTCTTACATGCTGCTTCTGCTTTCTGGTGAGTGTGTTATCTTACCTTAGACCTAGATTCACCACTACACTTTTCCGTATAGCTACAGAATTTCTTACCTGCTGCTTCTGCTTTCTGGTAAGTGTGTTATCGCAGCTCAGACCTGGATTCACAGCTTCACTGCTTAGTATGGCTGTAGAATATCTTAAATGCTGCTTCTGTCTTCTGGTAAGTGTGTTATCGCACCTCAGCCCTGGATTCACAGCTGCACTGCTTATTATGGCTGTAGAATGTCTTACATGCTGCTTCTGCTTTCTGGTGAGTGTGTTATCGCACCTCAGACCTGGATTCACAGCTGCACTGCTTAGTATGGCTGTAGAATGTCTTACATGCTGCTTCTGCTTTCTGGTAAGTGTGTTATCGCAGCTCAGACCTGGATTCACAGCTGCACTGCTTAGTATGGCTGTAGAATGTCTTACCTGCTGCTTCTGCTTTCTGGTAAGTGTGTTATCGCACCTCAGACCTGGATTCACAGCTGCACTGCTTAGTATGGCTGTAGAATGTCTTACATGCTGCTTCTGCTTTCTGGTAAGTGTGTTATCGCAGCTCAGACCTGGATTCACAGCTGCACTGCTTAGTATGGCTATAGATTGTCTTACATGCTGCTTCTGCTTTCTCGTGAGTGTGTTATCGCACCTCAGACCTGGATTCACAGCTGCACTGCTTATTATGGCTGTAGATTGTCTTACATGCTGCTTCTGCTTTCTCGTGAGTGTGTTATCGCACCTCAGACCTGGATTCACAGCTGCACTGCTTAGTATGGCTGTAGAATGTCTTACATGCTGCTTCTGCTTTCTGGTAAGTGTGTTATCGCAGCTCAGACCTGGATTCACAGCTGCACTGCTTAGTATGGCTGTAGAATGTCTTACCTGCTGCTTCTGCTTTCTGGTGAGTGTGTTATCGCAGCTCAGACCTGGATTCACAGCTGCACTGCTTATTATGGCTATAGATAGTCTTACATGCTGCTTCTGCTTTTTGGTGAGTGTGTTATCGCAGCTCAGACCTGGATTCACAGCTGCACTGCTTATTATGGCTATAGATAGTCTTACATGCTGCTTCTGCTTTTTGGTGAGTGTGTTATCGCACCTCAGACCTGGATTCACAGCTGCACTGCTTAGTATGGCTGTAGAATGTCTTACATGCTGCTTCTGCTTTTTGGTGAGTGTGTTATCGCACCTCAGACCTGGATTCACAGCTGCACTGCTTAGTATGGCTGTAGATTGTCTTACATGCTGCTTCTGCTTTTTGGTGAGTGTGTTATCGCACCTCAGACCTGGATTCACAGCTGCACTGCTTAGTATGGCTGTAGATTGTCTTACATGCTGCTTCTGCTTTTTGGTGAGTGTGTTATCGCACCTCAGACCTGGATTCACAGCTGCACTGCTTATTATGGCTGTAGATTGTCTTACATGCTGCTTCTGCTTTCTCGTGAGTGTGTTATCGCACCTCAGACCTGGATTCACAGCTGCACTGCTTAGTATGGCTGTAGAATGTCTTACATGCTGCTTCTGCTTTCTGGTAAGTGTGTTATCGCAGCTCAGACCTGGATTCACAGCTGCACTGCTTAGTATGGCTGTAGAATGTCTTACCTGCTGCTTCTGCTTTCTGGTGAGTGTGTTATCGCAGCTCAGACCTGGATTCACAGCTGCACTGCTTATTATGGCTATAGATAGTCTTACATGCTGCTTCTGCTTTTTGGTGAGTGTGTTATCGCACCTCAGACCTGGATTCACAGCTGCACTGCTTAGTATGGCTGTAGATTGTCTTACATGCTGCTTCTGCTTTTTGGTGAGTGTGTTATCGCACCTCAGACCTGGATTCACAGCTGCACTGCTTATTATGGCTGTAGATTGTCTTACATGCTGCTTCTGATTTCTCGTGAGTGTGTTATCGCACCTCAGACCTGGATTCACAGCTGCACTGCTTAGTATGGCTGTAGAATGTCTTACATGCTGCTTCTGCTTCCTGGTAAGTGTGTTATCGCAGCTCAGACCTGGATTCACAGCTGCACTGCTTAGTATGGCTGTAGAATGTCTTACCTGCTGCTTCTGCTTTCTGGTGAGTGTGTTATCGCAGCTCAGACCTGGATTCACAGCTGCACTGCTTATTATGGCTATAGATAGTCTTACATGCTGCTTCTGCTTTCTGGTAAGTGTGTTATCGCACCTCAGCCCTGGATTCACAGCTGCACTGCTTAGTATGGCTGTAGAATGTCTTACATGCTGCTTCTGCTTTTTGGTGAGTGTGTTATCGCACCTCAGACCTGGATTCACAGCTGCACTGCTTATTATGGCTGTAGATTGTCTTACATGCTGCTTCTGCTTTTTGGTGAGTGTGTTATCGCACCTCAGACCTGGATTCACAGCTGCACTGCTTAGTATGGCTGTAGAATGTCTTACATGCTGCTTCTGCTTTCTGGTGAGTGTGTTATCGCACCTCAGACCTGGATTCACAGCTGCACTGCTTATTATGGCTATAGATAGTCTTACATGCTGCTTCTGCTTTTTGGTGAGTGTGTTATCGCACCTCAGACCTGGATTCACAGCTGCACTGCTTAGTATGGCTGTAGATTGTCTTACATGCTGCTTCTGCTTTTTGGTGAGTGTGTTATCGCACCTCAGACCTGGATTCACAGCTGCACTGCTTAGTATGGCTGTAGATTGTCTTACATGCTGCTTCTGCTTTCTGGTGAGTGTGTTATCGCACCTCAGACCTGGATTCACAGCTGCACTGCTTATTATGGCTGTAGAATGTCTTACATGCTGCTTCTGCTTTCTGGTAAGTGTGTTATTTCACCTCAGACCTGGATTCACAGCTGCACTGCTTAGTATGGCTGTAGAATGTCTTACATGCTGCTTCTGCTTTCTGGTAAGTGTGTTATCGCAGCTCAGACCTGGATTCACAGCTGCACTGCTTAGTATGGCTGTAGAATGTCTTACATGCTGCTTCTGCTTTTTGGTAAGTGTGTTATCGCAGCTCAGACCTGGATTCACAGCTGCACTGCTTCTTATGGCTATAGATAGTCTTACATGCTGCTTCTGCTTTCTCGTGAGTGTGTTATCGCACCTCAGACCTGGATTCACAGCTGCACTGCTTATTATGGCTGTAGATTGTCTTACATGCTGCTTCTGCTTTCTGGTAAGTGTGTTATCGCAGCTCAGACCTGGATTCACAGCTGCACTGCTTATTATGGCTATAGATAGTCTTACATGCTGCTTCTGCTTTTTGGTGAGTGTGTTATCGCAGCTCAGACCTGGATTCACAGCTGCACTGCTCAGTACTTCTTTATAACATCCTCCAGGTTGCTGCATCTGCACAAGTGCTGCCCAGAGACTGGAGAGCAGGGAGCGCTCATCTCTGTGCTGTGTATTGGAGACATTACAGCAGTGTGAACACTCCTCAGACGTGACAGTGACTCTATAGCCAGCACTGGGGTCTTCATCATGGTGGTCACAGCAGAGCGCGGCTGGCTACAGCTACAGGACTGAGTCACCTGTCACTCGAGAGATATAAATCCATGTTTATCCAGGGTCTTGGAGCTGCAGTGACAGTGTGCGACCTCCGTGCCTACAGACACTGAGTGCATCAGTGTCACCATTAATGGAATACGAGACCCCTGCCTCCTCATTAAAGGGTCCAACAATTGTGGCGCCCCTGAGGCTTCAGTTGCCACAGACGTACTACACCTCAGCCAGAGGTGTGATATCCCATCCTGGGTAAGGAAGAGGTCATCCACCGGTGTGCACACAAAACACTGACACTCAGCAACACCTCATCAGACCATGGTAAGGGCCTAGTGACAGTCCGGGGCCGGGCTGGGCATGAGTCTAATAAGCGGGAGCAGCCTGTAGAAAGTCAGACAGTCGAGAAGGAGCAGTGGAGGAGTGAGGACCTGTGGTCTGGAGCAGCTCGGCCCGGGCACAAGATAGAAGGGGTCCTAGACCCGATGGGATGTGCGCCATACCCCTGTGGTCTCGTTCCACATACGACATATCGGAGTGGAGGGACTTGGCCGCAGACGGGGATCCGATCCATAGACTAGAGGAGAAGAACCAACGAGCTCATCTAGTAACACCGGAGGCTGAGGTGACTGCAAGCACCGAGGCCACATCTGCACTCGAATCTGCTGGAAGGTGACCATAGAGGGCAAAGGGACAAAGCTTCAAGCCCCCGACAGGGTCCGCGGACACCGGCTCAGGGCACTGTGTGGGACAGGCGGGAGAGAAGTCAGCACAGGAAGACCACCAGGGAAGGTACATAAGGAAGGTGCACCGGACTCAACCTCCGAACTACCCGGGATCGACTGGAGCCCATCACAGTGGAACCCGGGACTCCAGAGGTGGTCACTGGCGTCGTGTTTCCCTGGAACCTGCTACAGGGAGAAAAGCCTTGAGACTGCACCCTGTGTCGCTCCATTATTCACCTGCGCCTCCAGCCCTGCACCCCCCAATTATGGACTACTACCCCCATCTGCCCCGGGGTCCATCTCTACCTGTGGAGAGCTACATCATCTCAGCTGTGTCACCATCTGCCCCAGAGGCCCCATCCCGCAGCGTCGGCTATCTCTGGCCGAGTACCACAGGTGGCGTCACTCTTACCATCCCCACCATTATCCCTATTAAACGACACCGCCGGGGTCACAGACCGGGGCCTCGCCACCGCAGCATCCCAGAAACAGATCCGCGGCCCGGTAACGAGTGCCCCACGTCCCCGGTGCGGGCGTGTCACAATCACATATGTGTCGCCTATAGGTAATGCATGCTGTTCTGGGGCCGCCCCTTTAATACCTTATATCACCAGGAGCCTGCAGCGAGGCCCATATCTGCAGGGATCTGATCGGTATATTCTCCGCCGTGCCGACGTGTTCAGAGCCGCACAGAAGCTTCTGGACCAAATCAAAGCCTAATAAGAGAAAACAATCCGTGGAGATGGGGGAATAATGCAAAGTCCTATTAATTCCTAATACACCGCAGATCTCAGGTAAATGGCCGCATTTCCATTTATATGAACTATTCTCTGCGTTCCCCGCGCGCTGCACTATACTTACCAAGAACTGGAGTTTAATAAAGTATAAAGTAGATTTTGCTGCACCGTCCGTCATAAAATATTCTCTAACCGCGGCGTAATATCTGACAGGAGGCGCGATATTCTGCGTCTGCAGGGACTCTCATCTCATGGAGCCACTGTAAGGAAACTCTCTAATTCCAGCTCGTTTGATTCCTGCTTGCTGTCAGTGAACGGCAGCATTCCTAATGGAGCCTGATATTCTGAGAGCCGCGTCCATCTATAGTATAGATTCTAGACCATCATGTGACGCCCAATTGTTGTGACGCAAAATCTCCTCCAATTTAAAAAGAAATCAATTATCAAAATATAAACTCAGGTGAATCCAGAAAACTGACGTCAGACTGATAAAGGGCAGGAAGACAAGCACACGCTGCAACACAAATAAGTGACGAGCATCGTGCCTCCATGATGACGTGGGGCGTAGAGAGCAGGAAACATGGCGAAAGGAAGATAGAAAGGACCAGCAGCAGAAGCAGGACCAGCGACAGGACCGGAGGCAGGACCAGCAGCAGGACCGGAGGCAGGACCAGCAGCAGGACCGGAGGCAGGACCAGCAGCAGGACCGGAGGCAGGACCAGCAGCAGGACCGGAGGCAGGACCAGCAGCAGGACCGGAGGCAGGACCAGCAGCAGGACCGGAGGCAGGACCAGCAGCAGGACCGGAGGCAGGACCAGCAGCAGGACCGGAGGCAGGACCAGCAGCAGGACCGGAGGCAGGACCGGAGGCAGGACCAGCAGCAGGACCGGAGGCAGAACCAGCAACATGACCGGAGGCAGGACCAGCAGCAGGACCAGAGGCAGGACCAGCAACATGATCGGAGGCAGGACCAGCAGCAGGACCGGAGGCAGGACCAGCAGCAGGACTGGAGGCAGAATCAGCAGCAGGACCAGAGGCAGAATCAGCAGCAGGACCGGAGGCAGAATCAGCAGCAGGATCAGAGGCAGGATCAGCAGCAGGACCAGAGACAGGTCCAGCAGCAGGACAAGAGGCAGGACCAGCAGCAGGATCAGAGGCAGGATCATCAGCAGCAGGACCAGAGACAGGACCAGCAGCAGGATCGGAGGCAGGACCAGCGGCAAGATCGGAGGCAGGACCAGAGGCAGGACCAGCAGCAGGATCGGAGGCAGGACCAGCGGCAGAACCGGAGGCAGGACTAGTGGCTGGACCGGAGGCAAGATGTTACGGCCCCTGGGTCTGTTGCTCCACGTTCCCCTTCTTCCCCTTCTGCTTCTCGTTTGCGTCGTTCCAGTCGTTTGGGAACTTCTTAGCTTCCTGAATCTAAGTCCCAATTTGGAGCTACTGAGCATGCTCACGGACTTAGTCATTTCTGAGGCTAAGTGTGTGCTCTGTTCTGAGCATGTCTGCCATGTGGCATTACATGATTGGCCGTGGGTGATGTCACAGATGATGCGAGGATCACATGGTCCTTGGCATGTGACGTGGCATTACATGATTGGCCGAGGGTGACATCACTTCTGTCGTTGCTCGTTACTATTGGCCCAGGGTCGTTCCTGTTAATTATCCTCCATCTTGTGGGTGGAGCCAAGTTTATAAAGGGCCCTGGAGCCCGCCTCTCAGTTCTCAGTCGTTACATGTGCTTGTGTGGGAGTAGACGCTCCATGCGAGTCTGCATAATATACCCGCTTCCCATGATTTAGGGGAGTCGGGCTAGGTGGGAACCTCTCCCCCTTCGCTCCTGTTTACTCTCTGCGGATAGCATAGAGAGTTCCCTGGCTCCTTATAGTGCGGTTAGCACACGGGGCTTGGACAGGGACTTGAGCCATTTCAGAGAAAGCTATTGCTCTCTGTTATCAGTTGTCATATTACACTTCCTCTTTGAGCATAATAGAGGTTAGTTCTTAGGTTTGCCTGTGAGCATTAACAGGAGACCTGTGCATTCTCTCCTTCCCTAGGAGCATTGTTTATGCTTTGTTAATTTACTAGCTTACTTCTGTGAAGTAACAGAGGTATTTCTTATTCGTATGGGGTAGACGCCCTAACTTATTTATTTGCTACCACATATTAGTTTATGCTAATACGGTACTCGCTGTGAGTTAAACAGGGTGTGTCGTACTAGTCCTAGTGTTGCTGTGAAGTAACAGGAACAAGTACTACTTCTGTGGTACAGACACCCCTTTCTGCTGTCACTAGCAGCAGTTGCACGGTGGGCCCTGACTGCCTGTTACTCGTAATTAGTTATAATACCAGACAGCCCCGTAACATTACGACTGAGCCAAGGGCCTGGCTGTGATGGCAGAGTTACAGCATCTACAGCGCTATATTAAACAGCTTGAGGTTAGACTCAAGTCTGTTGAGGAAAAACCTGTTACTGCAGTACTGACTTCCCCTCATGAACCCCGTCTTGCTCTCCCAAATAAGTACTCGGGTGATAGCAAGACATGTCGGGGGTTTGTCAGCCAGTGCCAAATACACCTGGCACTTAATGCTTCTCACTTTCCCAATGAAAAGGCCAAAGTGGGGTTTATTATCTCCCTCCTCCAAGATAAGGCCTTAGAGTGGGCTACGCCTCTCAGGGAACGTGAGGATGTAGTTTTACATTCTGCTACATCCTTCTTAGGGGTATTAAAGGCTGTCGTTTTAGGTCCGCAAGTCACACATGATGCGGCCTTAAGGCTTCTAGACTTGTCTCAGGGGTCTTCCTCTACTAGCCTGTATGCTATTAACTTCCGAACTCTGGTCTCTGAGATGGATTGGCCAGAGAGAGTTCTGATTCCTATTTTTTGGCGAGATCTGGCTGGCTACGTTAAAGACGCTCTTGCCACTAGAGAAGGTCCTCCAACATTGGAGGAACTTATCACTGTGGCAACGAGGATAGACGTACGCCATAAAGAGCGTAAGCTCGAGTTAGGTACCTGTTGTCCTAAAGTCAGTCCAGTACCTGACCTACTGGTCTCGCCAACTTTGCGGTCTACCGCGGAGAATTCCCCAGTCCCTATGGAATTAGGCAGTACGTCTCCTATACCCCACAAAGCTACTCCCCCAGTTTGCTTTGTATGCCACCGGGTAGGACACTATGCCAATCAGTGTGCCTCACGTAAGGGATCCTCTCAGGGAAACTCCCAGGTCTAGTGACTGTTAGAGGGGAGTTGCTAGATAAGTCACCTTCACCCTCTAAATGCTTTTTTAACGGTCATTTGTGTTTTGCTTCTTCCCAACCTTTGCCCATTCAGGCATTTGTGGATTCTGGAGCAGATGGCAACTTTGTCTCCTCTGCCTTTGTTTCCAGACATAACATCCCATCCACTATCTTACCTAGTGCTATTCCGGTATGAGTGGTCAATGGTACTATACTCTCAGAAGCAATAACACTAAGGACTGTACCCTTACAACTTACCTTACCGCATGGTCACTCTGAGGAGATCTCGTTTCTCGTGTTACCTGAGAGTACTGACGACGTGCTCTTCGGCTTACCCTGGTTGCGTCTGCACTCGCCTTTGATAGATTGGCGGTCTGATGGTATTATCAGATGGGATGCAGGGTGTCAGTTTCATTGTCTATCCAAAACCTCCAAGACAGTGTCTACCATCAAGACCCCTGACATCTCCTCCCTACCTACTCCTTACCTGTTACATGGAGTATGCAGACGTTTTCTCCAAGCAGGGTGCCGAGAAACTTCCTCCTCACAGACCCTACGATTGCGCCATAGACCTCATTCCGGGTGCCGTTCCACCTAAGGGCACAGTTTACCCCCTTTCTATACCCGAGTCTGAGGCTATGGCTGCTTATATCAAAGAGAGCCTAGAGAAGGGGTTTATTTGCAAATCCGTTTCCCCCGCAGGAGCAGGGTTCTTTTTTGTGTGCAAAAAAGAGGGTGATTTGCGACCATGTATAGATTACAGGGGACTCAATGCCATTACTGTGAAAAATAAGTATACCCTACCTCTTATTGCAGAGCTCTTTGCTAGATTCCGAGGTGCTCACATCTTTACCAAGTTAGATCTGCGTGGGGCTTATAACCTGGTACGCATCTGTGAGGGCGATGAATGGAAGACCGCATTTAATACCAGAGACGGTCACTATGAGTACCTGGTTATGCCCTTTGGTTTATGCAACGCCCCAGCAGTCTTCCAAGACTTCGTAAATGATGTGTTTCGAGACCTTCTACTGTCATCTGTCGTCTATCTGGATGACATTAATTTCTTCTCCCGATCTCGATAAGCACCGGCAGGATGTGATTCGAGTGCTTTCTCGGCTAAGGGAGCATTCGTTATTCACAAAGCTCGAGAAGTGCGTCTTCGAGCAAAGGTCGGTCTCCTTCTTGGGATATATTATCTCCCATGAGGGCTTGGCGATGGATCCCGTTAAGGTGTCTGCAGTGCAGGAATGGTCTGAACCTAGGTCTCTCAAGGCGGTACAGAGATTCCTAGGGTTCATTAACTATTACCGGCAATTTATTCCCCACTTCTCCACCCTAGTCGCTCCTTTGGTGGCCCTGACCAAAAAGGGAGCAAATCCCAAGGTTTGGTCGGCTGAGACTACACAGGCGTTTGTCTCTGTCAAGTCTTATTTCTGTAGTGTGCCTGTTCTCCAGCGACCTGATGAGAACAAACCTTTTATCATGGAGGTGGACGCATCCTCTGTGGGAGCCGGGGCTGTGCTGTTTCAAAAAGATACCAACGGGAGGAAAAGACCCTGTTTCTTTTTCGCCAAGACTTTCTCTCCAGCAGAGAGAAATTATGCTATCGGGGACCGAGAACTTCTTGCCATGAAATTGACTTTTGAAGAGTGGCGTCATCTGCTTGAGAGTGCTAGACATGCTGTCCAGGTTTTTACTGACCATAAAAACCTTACTTACCTCCAGACGGCACAACGTCTAAACCCTCGACAGGCACGTTGGGCCTTGATCTTTTCCCGGTTTCATTTCACGGTACATTTTCTCTTCAGAGACAAGAACAATAAGGGTATGTGCGCACGTTGCTTTTTACCTGCTTTTTACCTGCTTTTTTGCTGCTTTTTCTTCTGCGCTGTTTAATGCCAAAATGGATGTGTTCTTCTATTCAAGCAAAGTCTATGGGAATTTGGGTTTCTTGTTCACACTATGTTGTTCAAAATGCTGCCTTTTTGTGGCAGAACTTTGGTCAAAAACTCAGCTTTGCAGTGCAAAACCCAAATGGCAAAAACAATTGACATGTTGCTTCTTTGAAAAGCTGAGTTTTTGACCAAAGTTCTGCCACAAAAAGGCAGCATTTTGAACAACATAGTGTGAACAAGAAACCCAAATTCCCATAGACTTTGCTTGAATAGAAGAACACATCCATTTTGGCATTAAACAGCGCAGAAGAAAAAGCAGCAAAAAAGCAGGTAAAAAGTAGGTAAAAAGCAACGTGCGCACATACCCTAAGGCAGATGCACTCTCGCGGTCCATGGAGTCTACTCATGAGGAAGATGATGTCCCTCGCCTTATTTTACCATCTCAGGTGTTTCACACCCTTTCTCCAATGACTCTTGACCAAATACCACCTGAGAGGACCTTTGTACCTCCACCAAGACAGAATGATATTCTGTATTGGGCTCATACTTCTAAGCTTCGTGGGCATTTCGGTGTCAGGCGGATGCAAGAGCTAATCGAGAGATGGTACTGGTGGTCTAATCTGGCTAACCAAGTCAGGAGGTACATTCGTTCTTGCTATTCCTGTGCACGAAACCGTCCTTTGCGTCAGAGAGAGGCTGGTCTTCTACACCCACTGCCCGTACCCGATAGACCTTGGGAGGTTGTGGGAATGGATTTTGTAGGAGAACTCCCATCCTCACAAGGTCCCCATTTCATCTGGGTACTCTCTGATCACTTTTCACGAATGGTACATCTGGTTCCTCTGCGTGGCCTTCCCTTATCTAGGGTCTTGGCCAGACTCTTTCTCCAGCACGTCTTCAGATTGCATGGGATGCCTGATCGCATAGTATGTGACAGGGGTCATCAGTTTGCATCTCAGTTTTGGCGTGACTTTTGCAGCCTCTTGCAGATTGAGTTAAACATCTCTTCGGCCTATCATCCCCAGACCAATGGGTTGGTGGAACGTACGAACTAGACATTAATTACATACCTTCGTCATTTTGTTTCCGCACACCATAATGATTGGTCTTCACTCCTTCCTTGGGCAGAGTTCGCCCTTAACAACTCGGTGGCTGAGGCTACGGGTCAAACCCCTTTTGTCCTTAACAATGGACAACATCCCCGGGTCCCTATGCCTTTTCCTGCCACTACTCCCACTCCTCTGGTTTCTGATTGGGTGACTAATGTCAGAGATGTATGGGATCATGCCCAAGCGGCTATTCAGGCGGCCAAGGACTGCATGAGACCGAGGGCTGATCGTCTCCGTCGCCCGGCACCGGTGTATTCCCCAGGCGACTTTGTTTGGCTCTCCTCCAGGAACATCAAAGTCAGAACGGGGTCGGCCAAGTTTGCTCCACGTTACCTGGGTCCCTATGAGGTTCTCTGGCAAATAAATCCAGTAGTGTACCAGTTGAAGTTACCATCCCATCTCCGAATCCATGACAAGTTTCATGTCTCCCTATTGAAACCTGCTATTCTCCCTAATGCTAAGGATGAATCTTCTCCATCTTCTGACTCGTCCCGAACCGACTACCCTGTACGGGCTATTGTTGGCGTTAAACGGGTACGAGGTTGCAGGTTTTTCTTAGTTGATTGGGAGGGTTATGGTCCGGAACACCGGTCTTGGGAGCCGAAGGAGGCTATTAATGCTCCTGACCTCATGGCTGCTTACCTGCGCCGCCGGGGGGGGGGTACTGTTACTCCCCCTGGGTCTGTTTCTCCATGTTCCCCTTCTTCCCCTTCTGCTTCTCATTTGCGTCGTTCCAGTCGTTTGGGAACTTCTTAGCTTCCTGAGTCTAAGTCCCAATTTTGAACTACTGAGCATGCTCACGGACTTAGTCATTTCTGAGGCTAAGTGTGTACTCTGTTCTGAGCATGTCTGCCATGTGGCATTACATGATTGGCCATGGGTGATGTCACAGATGATGCCGGCATCACATGGTCCTCGGCATGTGACGTGGCATTACATGATTGGCCGAGGGTGACGTCACTTCTGTCGTTGCTCGTTACTATTGGCCCAGGGTCGTTCCTGTTAATTATCCTCCATCTTGTGGGTGGAGCCAAGTTTATAAAGGGCCCTGGAGCCCGCCTCTCGGTGCTCAGTCGTTACATGTGCTTGTGTGGGAGTAGACGCTCCATGCGAGTCTGCATAGTATACCCGCTTCCCATGCTTTAGGGGAGTCGGGCTAGGTAGGAACCTTTCCCCCTTCGCTCCTGTTTACTCTGCGGATAGCATAGAGAGTTCCCTGGCTCCTTATAGCGCGGTTAACACACGGGGCTTGGACAGGGACTTGCACTTGAGCCATTTCAGAGAAAGCTATTGCTCTCTGTTATCAGTTGTCATATTACACTTCCTCTATGAGCATAATAGAGGTTAGTTCTTAGGTTTGCCTGTGACCATTAACAGGAGACCTGTGCATTCTCTCCTTCCCTAGGAGCATTGTTTATGCTTTGTTAATTTACTAGCTTACGTCTGCGAAGTAACAGAGGTATTTCCTATTCGTATGGGGTAGTCGCCCTAACTTATTTATTTGCTACCACATATTAGTTTATGCTAATACGGTACTCGCTGTGAGTTAAACAGGGTGTGTCGTACTAGTCCTAGTGTTGCTGTGAAGTAACAGGAACAAGTACTACTTCTGTGGTACAGACACCCTTTTCTGCTGTCACTAGCAGCAGTTGCACGGTGGGCCCTGGCTGCCTGTTACTCGTAATTAGTTATAATACCAGGCAGCCCCGTAACACAAGACCAGCGGCAGGACCGGAGGCAGGATCAGCAGCACAACGGAGGCAGGATCAGCGGCAGGACTGGTGATAGGATCGGCAGCAGGACCGGAGGCACGACAAGGGGCAGGACCAGCAGCAGGACTGGTGGTAGGATCGGCGGCATGTGTAACCTGGCAGATCTGCGGCTTTTCCCAGTGACCCCAGTAGGGACGAACACTAGTGCAGCTGGGATCACACAGCCCTGACCACTGCTAAGGAAAAGTCACAAAAAAATGTGAAAAAAACAAATAAAAAAGAAAAAAAATCACAAAGTAATGAGATGAAAATAAAATAGTGGTAAATAATGTAATGTAATACCGCTGTATGTATTTATTATACAGCACCGCTAGTCTCCCGGGGGTACGGCTATAACAATGGTGGATTCTAGGGGGTCCGGGTTCTTTCTGGTCTTTGATGTGGACCTTGCGTCTTGCATTGTCCTCAATTTCCAGGAGCATTAACACTATTGAGCGCCTTGTCACCGGCCGCACCGCCGTAAAGCCTTAAAATCTCTTTGACACACAATGGGGAGATGGTGAAGGAAACATTTGCATCTATTGATCGGAGCCGAGCGGATTGCAAGAAAAACATTATTGGAAATTGAATATTAAAGGACTTTAGGGCTTAAAAAGCGCTTCCATAGATTATTGTAAGAACTTCATGTGATCTGTCTTCAAAGAGCCCCGGCTGTGAGCATTTACCTGGAGCCATTGGATTCTTGTTCCAGCGCTCGACATCTGCCTGGACCGCGAGTGAGACGTACATTGCAGGCCTTATTACAGCTGTGCCAGACGCAGTCACCATCTTCTCATGTATTTATCATCTGAGAAATTACAGCAAAGCTCTGCAAACGTCAGGAGTGGATCGTCTGGCTGGAAAGTCTGCAGAACGTGTGTCTGCTGCCGGAATATAAACGTCTCTGCCTTCTCCCTGCTGCTGTCTGTACGGCTCCCGGCAGATTGTGGTGGGTTATGGCCTCCTCCGAGCCCCCTGTACTGCACACTAGGGAGAGAATACAGGTCCGATAAGTCCATTTCCACTGCACGGTCATCAGTCTGTGGAAAGTGTAATAAACAGGAGGCCGCTCACCCACAGAACCAGCAAAATGTTTGTCCATTAAAAAGATCATTGTTCTCGACAGCGTCGTCCACTGTAAACAGGAATTGTGCTGCTGAGAACAATGGCAGCCGGTGTGCAATGAATGATCATTTACAGATCTATTGATGGTTCTGGGCGCACATGAAGAGCAGCTGGACTGAATAAAGAGCAATCAGCTGGAAAATCATGGGCCTAAAAAATATTAAAACAATTGTAGCAATGTTTAGTTACACTTTAAATGCAGAAAAATTGGGTATTCCTAGCACTGAAGCAGACCTGCTCATTAAGGGGTTAATCTTTTTTTGCTCATTAAGGGGTTAGTCGTTTTGAATAATCAGGATAGATGTAATAACCCAGTCTTCTGATAATCCTCATCCTGTGCGATCTGGTACAAAATGGCTAAAGAACAATGCAGCAAAGTGAAAAATGTCAGAAATGATGAGTTTCATCAAAATAAAGGAAAGGGTTCTTTATAGTTACAGCAGTTAGACTTCCAAACTACGAGCTGTGGTGATGGCTGATACTTAACAAAATAAATTTCAATTTACTCTGAACCTCACAAAGGCTTTGCAGACAATGCAAGAACTGCCAAAAATTAGAAGAAGAGACTGCAATACCCCCTGGAGGAACATAGAGGAGGGCCTCGGGCAATTTTTTTTCCCCAATTTTTAAGGAGTGAAACTCATAGGTTGGTAAAGCCTATGAACTTAGTGCAATAGATGGAACACATTTACCTCTGGGAAGTATGCATCTATATATGTAAGAGACTGTAGAGGGAGGCCTCATGCACATGCAGAAAAAATTGTGACAGAGGGCATCATATACACGCTGGAAAAACTAAGAGCGAACGTCACATGATGACCCTCTAAACATTTTGAGCAAGGGCTACCTGATGGACTTCTAAAGATTTGAAGCGAGCGCCACTTGATGACCATTAAAAAATTTTGAGCGAGAGCCGCCCGATTACCCTCAAAAGATTTGGAGCAAGGGCAGCCTGATGACCCTCCAAAGATTTGAGTGAGAGTCACCTGATGACCCATTAACCCTAGAATGCATACCTGGGGCCTCACAGGCCTGCTAGCTTACTTGTTTTCTATTTTCTGCAAGATTACTTTAGTTAGAATTTTGAAACTCAGGTATACAGTTGTTAGTAATTTCCAGTTTATATATTTTTATGTTATAGGCATTTCGGTAAAACAACTCTTTTTTGGGACTACCCCATATTCACATACTTGGGTCCTTTTAGGCCTGTACTTGGTTTACATTTGATCCTCAGTCTTTTTGTCTGTACCGTTGCTGGGGAAGACTTTGTCTTTATCTTGTCTTACTTTGTCTTTGAACTTTGATGCCTACCATGATGGAGCGAAGCAACACAAAATGCTTGCCAAGGCAAATTATGGAAGCTATGATCCGATGTGGTATACATTTTCAGGAACATCCAGAACCAAGAGAAAAAAAAAGAATGCACTGTTATATTTGACCAGCAAAGAAGGAAAGGAAATCTGAGTGTTTCTGTACTACTTGTGGACAAAATGTCTGCAAGGAACATTGTTCCGAAAAACTTTTATATAAAAAAACTTTTAGACAAAAAAACCCTGTTTTTATGTATATATATATATATATATATGTATATATATATATATATATATATATATATATAAAAGGAATTCTATAGAATGCATCGGGCGTTTTAAGCCAGTGTAATTACTTTTTTTTGTTTTAGGCACATAATTATAATGTTTTGAAATATTCACATATCAAATAAACTTTAAAAAGTATTTCTATTTGAGTTACTCCATGTTATTTGCACACAGGCCTAAAAGCACCAAGGTATGTGAAAGTGTAGATTGCTATGGTTGCGTGTTCTAGGGTTAAAGATTCTGACTGAGGGTTGCATCATGACCCTGTTGATATGGTGGATGATGAGGACAAGTAAAGCAGAAACCATGAACTGTCTATCCTTTCTTGGGTAGGAAGGGGTGCATGGGAATACACCAGGAAAAAAGGAACATCTGAATTTCCTTTAGGTCCAGCTGCTGTCATCCGGTGGGGTTGAGAAGTCTGGGCTAAGCCAGGACTTGTTCATTTTGACATTTTCACTTGGGTGAACCCCAACCTCTGTTGGACCTGGTGTTTTTCTCCCTCATCTTTCTTCTTTAGTTGACCAACGATCTCTGACCTCTCTGATCTCTGCTGCCACCAGCGTTGTCAGGTGGGAATATTTGTACTTATTGTTCAGCTAGGGCCTTCTGGTATTGCACCAGTTAACTAGCCCTCTTCACCTCAGGAAGGAGAGGTGGTAAGTTCTCCTAGTAGCGTAGATCAAGAAGGGTGAACAACCCTTAATATATGTACAACTCGAAGGTAACGGGAAAGACAGTGGGACAAAAACTCAGCCATGTGTGCCAGACTCCAACAAGCAAGACTGTCCTATCCCCTCCAGAAGGAGGACTCTCCATCTCCTCCTACTCATTTGTGATACCAATGTGATATGACTGAAAGAATGAGTGTTATTAGATAGGGATCATAATCAAAAGATATAGTGATCCCAGATATTATTTGATGAATCAATAATTCAGTATCAGAGAGAGATGTCCTCTGGTTGAACCTATTTCACTATGACCAAAGAATACGTGTCAGACAGATCTTAAGCAAAACCACGATAATGAGGAAATAACGTTTACAGTTCCACAGTCAGGAAACTTGTGGTTAATTGACAACAGGTGTAAGGAAGCTGGCATATAAAATTCACGTATCCTTGCAATATCTCCAGGAAACTGTGGTCGACCAGTTGTTAACTGGCTAAATGTGCAGGAAATGTGCAGGAAGCTGCTGGTGCCCACAGCAGCTTGTGGTCAAGTTACATGAACATGACTCAGCTGTCACATGCTGGTCACCAATTAACCATTCAGAAAACACAACCTATAAACTTTCTTATAAAAGGATCGGACTCTTTTAATGAGATTAAGGGAAACCTTCCAGGACATTGAAGTGTACGCACTGCTCCTGTGATGCAAGATGCCATGTTGTTTCCTACTCATTAATCGAGTCCCTCCGATGAGAAGGATTGCTACAACATACGGTAATGTTGATGCATATTTCTGTTATTGTATAAGATTCTATGACTAAAAAAGTAGTTCTAATGCCTAAGTATCATTGACTATTCATGTGCTATTAAAATAAATAGTATCTTGCTATAAGGAATCTTAGTATTCGTGCCTGATTAGGATATCAGTGAGCGCTTCGTAAGTACGGGCTTTCAGCCCCCTTTTTAGGAGAATTTAGCAAGACATAAATTGGCGTAGTCGGCAGGATTACTTCTATAAAAAGTAATGAATTTTTGTAATTTAGAAATTAAAAACATATATTTGGCAAATTTCCAGATATTTTTTCAATCTTTTTGCATAGTGTCAAAATGTTCAGAAAACGTAAGGATAATGTTAAGGAGGTTGTTGTGGAGATCCCCGGCTGGACTGAGGCTCCCTACAATCTTATAGCACATGAATTGGTCAATTGTGGATTGGCAAAACAATGGCAGAATAAGCTCAAGGGTTGTGAAGCTACTGATGTTGTGAATGTACTCAGTAGTGACCCTGTGAAAACAGGTGATGTAGTGTCTTGTGGATTGGCAGAACAATGGCAGGATAAGCTTAAGGGTAGTGAAGCTACTGATTTTGTGAATGTACTGTCTTTAGGACGGCGTATCTGGATTTTGGCAAGTGCATATAGTGTAATGCATGAGCGTAATCTAAAGATGCAGAAGAAAAGTTCCCAGATGGAACAAAAGATGATAGAATTAGGTGGCCTGAAAACAGTTCTGGAATGTAATACCAGACTGTTGAAGGATAAATTGGAACATTATCAGAATGTGGCAGAAAAAGCTGCCGTAAAAATTGCTCAAAATAAGTACAAGAAAAGAAGAGGAAAAGTAAATAAAACCAAAGTACATAAAAGTATCGCCTCAGCTTCTATAAACTGGGATCCCGATACTTGGGATGGGGATGTGTGGGATTCATCTTCATCATCTGATGAGGAGGATTACCATAAAGGGAAGATTCAGGCTAATCCAGTAAGGAGGCGCCTAGAGAGGACAGAGAATGAGATCATCCGGGAACATGTCCGGGATGGTCAGGGGAATCTGCAATATGACGAAGATGGTAATGCCATCATAAATGAGAGAACGATTCCTCATGTAAAAAATCGAGTAACCATTGAAGATTACTCTCAGGGAGAAGTTGATAGCATTTTAACACAGTTTAGACAAAAACCAGGTGAAGGAGAAATTCCCTGGTTGGTCAGGGTGCACGATCTCGGAGGAGGTGGAGTGCACTTTGACACCGGAGACGTGCCAAAATTTGTCACCATGTCTCGGGAACCAGTAATTCAGAGATCAATAAAAAATTATTTTGTTGACCATAATGAGCATGGCACTCAAAACTTAATCCTAGCCCATGCTTTTCTGGACAAATACCCATCAGAAGTAGACTTTCCTATCAATGATAAACCTTGGTATACCTTAAAAGATGGTATGGAACGGCTGAAGGAAGAAGCAATGAGGAATGCTCTTCCTCTTTTGGGAATGGATGATGATTATCTCCAGTACCCATTGAAAGCCAGCATAAGAAATAGGCTGGTTAAACATGCTCCTCCAGCATACAAAACAGTTATTTTAACCTTAACTGTAGCGCTGACTGGAGAATCAATCGGTGTAGTTCTAGGGAGGATGAGGGAGTTACAGGATATGGGACAGTGGGATAAACCATCCCCTGGAGGCCATGTTGGTAACAGTAAGCCAAACAATCCTGATTGGAAACAGAAATCAGTAGGGGAGGCCCCACGGGTGTCTCGCAAAGACATGTTCCAGGCTTTGCTTAAAGTCGGGATCAATAAGGAAAGGATTGATGGAAAGGAGACAGGATAATTATGGAAGTTGTACAAACAGAAAGTTCTATCCGCAAAGAAAGTGACCACTACAAATGTGGAACGGGGCTCAAAAACCCCCAAGGTAAAGAAATCAGAGGGAAAAGGGGAAAAACCCCCAAAGAAAGTGTCTTGGGAAGATTTTCAGTCAGTTTATCCATGGGAAGAACTGGCTGCAGCCGTGGTCACAAAGGTGACGGAAGGAAGGGTTAATACACAGACTGAAGTCTGTGTAAATGAAAGTTCAGAAGGAAGTGATTTACCATAGGTAGCCAGCCAAGCCCCCCTATTGATAAAAAGGGACGAACGTCCCTACGTCAATCTTAGCATACATTGGAAAGGGGGAAATGTTCAAAGAGTCCCAGCTTTGAGTGACACGGGGGCGGAGGCTACTTTAATTCATGGAAACCCAGAGAAAAAAAAAGGACCTCGAGTAAAAATTGCTGGACTAGGTGGTCAAGTGATCACCGGGGTTCAGACACAGGTAGCTTTGAAGATAGGTAATTTACCTATCAAGCAGTATACGGTGCTGGTAGTTCCTATACCAGAATATATTTTGGGAATTGATGTCCTAAAAGGGATGACTCTTAATCTAATAGAAGGAAAATTCTCCTTTGGGGTTACGTCTTGTCATAAGGAAATGCGACCGGTGGTGGTGGGTAAAGTCAAAATGCCCCCTGTACATGTGCCTCCAGCTACAAAAATGGTAGCTATGAAACAATATCGAATACCAGGAGGTCACAGAGAGATAGGAGAAACCATTAAAGAATTGGTAGAAACTGGGGGAATGCGCCCTACTACTACCGCATGGAATAATCCTGTCTGGCCAGTTACAAAGAGGGATGGCTCCTGGCGCATGACAGTTGATTATAGGGAGTTAAACAGGACTACTCCTCCTTTGACAGCTGCAGTTCCGGATACAATAACGATTGTGGAAAATATTCACACTCACTCTGGAACTTGGTATGCAGCAATTGATTTGGCAAATGCTTTCTTTACTATACCGATAGAAGAGAAGGCTCAAGATCAATTTGCATTCACTTGGTTAGGAAGACAATCTACCTCTACCAGGTTACCCCAAGGATGGCTACATAGCCCCACAACCTGTCACCGGACGATGGCAGAGCATTTGGATGGATTTGATCTACCATCAGAAATGCAGATCTCACATTATAATCGATGATATAATGATACAAGGACAAGATGAGCAAAGTGGGAAAGATCAATTGACAAAACTGATTGCTCATATGAGGAGTAAAGGATGGGAAATCAGTGATGCCAAGGTTCAAGGACCGTCTCAGGTGGTAACATGTCTAGGGATTCAGTGGAACAAGGGGTACAGAGAGATCTTGCCCAATGCCAGACAGAAAATTATTAATTTTCTGGTCCCTAAATCCAAACAGGAGACTCAGTCTTATATTGGATTGTTTGATTTTTGGAGACAACATATCCCTCATTTGGGACAAATGTTGGCTCATTTGTACAAAGTAGCAAGGAAAAAATATGAGTTCCACTGGGGAGAGGAACAGCAAAATGTGTTTGAGATGGTCAAGGAAGTGTGGCAAGACATTGAAGGGATTATTCAATCTACCAAGACCACTGTATTTCATGTCGATGCTCATGTCCCTACTAACTCACTGGAACGTTTGTTTAATTCAGAAGCAGATAAAGCAGTAGCCATCAGACAAGTCAGTCCAACAGTTGACAAGGAAAAAAGAGGCACGGTTGCAAGGTACAGCTGTTTGGGCACACCAGAAAGAGCGACACCTTATTCAGCAGGTTTAGACCTCAGTACATTGGAAACTGTCGTGGTACCCCAGGTAAGGTAAAACCAATTTCAACAGGATTGAGTTGCCAGATACCAAAGGATCATTATGGTCAAATAGCCACTCGTTCTAGTTCAGCGTTAAAAGGAGCCATAGTGGTGGGAGGGGTAATAGAGGCAGATCATCAGGGAGAAATCAAGGTACTGATGCTAAATTTGGGAAATGAACCTTTGATATTGATGAAACACCAGAAGGTGGCTCAGATGTTAATAATTCCAATAAACTTGTCTGAAATAAGAGAAGGAACTGCCCCAGCAGAATTAACAATACGGGGTACTAAAGGTTTTGGGTCCTCTAATATTACAAATGTAGGAGCAAAAATATGGATTCAAAACCTCCAAGGACCGCCCTCAGAGGCAGAGCTAATAGCGGTCGGAAAAGATCGTACTCTCCTGATAATGAGACCAGGAGTGGAGAAGTGGGAATATGTCCCACAAGAAAAATGTTATTTACGAGAATAATAGTGTATCTTTATTTGCAGATGGTGTTGTAAATAGGCGGAATCCATGGTATCGGTTACTGGGAAGAGCTCGATAGTGATGAGATGGAGAAATTCCTGTGTTTGATGTTTGCCTCTTTGGTCGTTGGATGGACAAGTCTACATCAGGAGGAACCTATGGCGAATACATTTTTGATGCACCATCACATTTTCAACACACAGATTGCTGGATCTGTACACATTCTTCGGTTACAGCCACCAGTATCCCTTATCTGGATGTCCCGGTATCGATGGAGGAAATCTTAAAGTGGAAAAGTTGTTCTGATCATCTTGCTGATAAAGACACTCGAAATGTTCGTCTATAGAATACTACAGTACCCATTTCCGTAGTGGGATGGATCAATCTTCCATGGTGGCAAGGCAATTTAAATGCAACAGTCACCAATTTGCAATATCTGGCTTTTAAGGGAGGAATTTGGGTACCAAGAAATAAGACTGGACTGACTAACCTGGGATTCCTCCCTATGGGGAATATAAAAATAAGTTTTGGGACAGCTATAAATACTGTAGATGCTTTTAAACCCAGCTTAGTGGAAAGGACAATTCATGATATGTTATGGCCTTATGCCAAGATGTTCATAAATGGGACTAATGAAACTTGTAGTAACATATCGGGAAATTTAATGTGTAATGATTCCTTTGAATATCAAGCAAATGCCAAAACACATGATATTCAAGGGAGCTTTTCAGATAATATTGCTTTTAGTTTTAATATACTGTACAGAGTAGTGAAAGTGATTATATTTGTGATTCAACGTTTATTTAAACAAACCAAGAAAACAAAATTTGTGGCAAACGATATTTCTTGGTCATGGTATGGTATATTCCGAGTGATCTTCCTCTAGTGGAATACTGATGATGGAAAATAATTCCTGGGATCAAGGACCAATTGTGATACCAATGTGATTTGACTGAAAGAATGAGTGTGATTAGATAGGGATCATAATCAAAAGATAGGAGTGATCCCAGATATTATTTGATCCATCAATAATTCAGTATCAGAGAGAGATGTCCTCTGGTTGAATCTATTTCACTATGACCAAAGAATACGTGTCAGACAGATCTTAAGCAAAACCACGATAATGAGGAAGTAACATTTACAGTTCCACATTCAGGAAACTTGTGGTTAATTGACAACAGGTGTAAGGAAGCTGGCATGTAAAATTCACGTATCCTTGCAATATCTCCAGGAAACTGTGGTCGGCCAGTTGTCAACTGGCTAAATGTGCAGGAAGCTGCTGGTGCCCACAGCAGCTTGTGGTCAAGTTACATGAACATGACTCAGCTGTCACATGCTGGTCACCAATTAACCATTCAGAAAACACAACCTACAAACTTTCTTATAAAAGGATCGGACTCTTTTAATGAGATTAAGGGAAACCTTCCAGGACATTGAAGTGTACGCACTGCTCCTGTGATGCAAGATGCCATGTTGTTTCCTACTCATTAATCGAATCCCTCCGATGAGAAGGATTGCTACAACATACGGTAATGTTGATGCATATTTCTGTTATTGTATAAGATTCTATGACTAAAAAAGTAGTTCTAATGCCTATGTACCATTGACTATTCATGTGCTATTAAACTAAATAGTATCTTGCTATAAAGAATCTTAGTATTCGTGCCTGATTACGATATCAGTGAGCACTTCGTAAGTACGGGCTTTCAGCCCCCTTTTTAGGAGAATTTAGCAAGACATCATCCCTCTCTTCCTCCTCCTCCTCCTCCTCCTCATTATCACCTAATCAGTACTGTGAAGATGAGATGAGGCTGGGTAGTATCACCTTGTGAACTTTCCTCCCCATCTCCACCTGGTCGGCACACACAGTTTCCTCTTTAATTGTGAGCAGCGAGTGTTCAGTAGACACAGAAGTGGATGGTTAGGCTGATTATGGCGTCTTCACCGCTCACCATCTTGGTTGATTCCTCAAAATTTTGTTGTGCTGCACAGATGTCAGATGTCAGACATCCATGGCGTCGGTTCTTATGTGAGAAGGAATGACCGGAATACTGACGGGCATATTGTAGTTGATTTTCAAGTATGGCCCTCTGCTGCTCACAAAGCCTTGCCAACGTGTAATGTGGAGTTCCAATGCTTCGGAACGTTGTGCACCAGTCGGTGAGCCGGCACTTGCATCACTTGTAGACCAGTGACAGCTGTAGCTGACTTGCAAAATGGGTGCACACGCAGCGCACCTTTACAAGTAGCTCAAGAATATTTGGTTAGGTTTTCAGAAACTGTTGAACCACTAAGTTCAGTATATGGGCAAGGCATGGTGCGTGTGTGAGGTCACCAAGCTGCAGACCCCCCAATAGGTTACAGCCGTTATCACACATGACCATTCCTTGCAGATTCAATGGCGAGAGCCACAGATCTGTCTGGTTATAGCTTTACACAACCCTGCACAAGGTTAGGTTTAGTGCTAGGACTAAGGTTAGGGCTAGGACTAAGGTTAGGGCTATGGATACAATAGGTTTAGGGCTAAGATAATAAAATAGCTACATAAAGAACAGATAACATTATAAGCATAGGGTTTTGGTCAATGTTTAATGTTTTATTTTTAAGATTCGTTGTGAGTTTTAAGCCAGAAGCAGGTTAAGCTTTGATTCCTCAGTATCTTCTTAAAATCTAATACAGGTTGAGGCGATAAAGTGTTCGATGTTGGACTAGTGAAGCGCAGAGATAACAGCACATTGTCAACCACATGGGCACGCAGCAGATACAGGCAGCAGATACAAGCAGCAGATACAGGCAGCAGAAGCAAGCAGCAGATACAGGCAGCAGATACAAGCAGCAGATACAGGCAGCAGAACCAAGCAGCAGATACAGGCAGCAGATACAAGCAGCAGATAAAGGCAGCAGATACAGGCAGCAGATACAAGCAGCAGCTACAAACAACGGATGCAGGCTGGAGATTCAAGCAGCAGATACAGGCAGCAGATACAAGAGTAGATACAAGTGTCACGTGTCACACCTGGGTTACCAGACGAGATTGAAGTGGGTCCACTGAACCAAGGAATTGTTCACTGGCTCGGAGGAGCGGACCTGGGCCGCCACCGAGTCTTCACTACTACCACCAAAGGTGGCAGCAGTTACACACGCTGGTAAGTGTCTGCCCAGAGGCAGCCCCAGGGGACCCTGGTACCTCAGCAGCTGGCGCCACAAGATGTAGACCAGGAACAGGGACAGATGCTGGAGTGGTCCGAGACTGGTTGGCACTGGAGCTAATAGGCAGGCGGACGATACCTGTAGGTGTGCAGCCCCCGGTAGACCTCTGATGTCACAGGGTGGGTCCGAGTGGCGATGTGGCTGCACTGGGCGCGAGCAACAGGCTTTGTGATGGGGTAAAAAATATTAAAAAGGGGAAGAGAAAAATAATAAAATAAAGAGTTTGTGCCACCAGTTGGGATGTTGGGCTGTGGTATGGCCGGCGCTGCTGGTGGTCCCCAGGAGTTAGGTGGTGATGCACAGTGCCGGAGGGTTGTCCTTTCGCCCCTCTAGGGCTGGTTCCTGGGGATGGTGAGGTGGGGACGGTGCAGCTGAGAATAATCTGCCACAGACAGGACAGGAGCTGTTACCTGTTACTGACGCTCTGCACAACAGTCCGGAACATTCCTTACAACCTTGACAATGATGACGTCTGACCTGCCCTGATGAGAGTTGGCTCCTCTGCTGTGCGGTGCTCATGTGCTCTTTCCTACCTGGGAGAAGGTGTCTGGAAATTTTGGGATTTTCAAGACAAGGAAAATATGGATCTTTAAGCAGGCGACTTGAATCCTGAGGGAAAACTCACTGTGTCTTCTAGAACTTTCCAGACTCATTCACGTCACTGATCTGCTGGACAAATAAGGACTGATACCCTGAAAGTCCTGATGTCCTAGGGACTGATACCCTGCAATGTGCAGCTGCCCCTCCTGAGGTCTCACCAGTCACCTCAGGACAGGACGTCTCCATGTCACCTCCTCACTTCACCTTACACCCACTCTAGCTGCCACTGCCTGAATTTACCTGAAACCTAAGCTCCTCCCCTTTGTCCTTCTAGGGAGCACACACAAGCTCAGGTGACCCGCCCCAGTAAGGGAGTGTGGGCAAATGTGTGAATGTGGTGACCGACCCCAGTAAGGGAGTGTGGGCAAATGTGTGTATGTGGTGACCTGCCCCAGTAAGGGAGTGTGGGCAAATGTGTGTATATGGTTGTAGCGCACCTGAGATTGGTCGCTACAGGGTATATCATTATATCCTTCCCTGGCAGGTCAAGATGTTAAACTAGAGAAAAAAGGGAACCAGCATGATCTGAAATTGGCATGCATCATATAAAAAGTGAAAATTCACAAATTTATTCCAACTGTACTATAATAAAAAAAAAAATGAGATTTTTAGCAAATAATTGATCAATTTTTTGAGCCACCCCTGCCAACGTCACGGCAAATCTCAATAGGGGGGTCCTACTCTACATTCTGTATTTCATGTGCCATGCGGCCTCCTAGATAAAGTTAAAAGCAGAACCATAATGGAGCACACATACCTGCAACCTGTATATAGCCGCTTCCATGTTGCAAAAAAGGCACTTGTGGATAGAGACCAGCCCAGGTCCCAGCATGTGGAGCAAGCTCTACACATACCAGGACTATATCAGAACTGATCCTCCCAGTGCCAGACAGCAACCATTGATAAAGGCGGACCAGATCCAAGAATGGTGCTTAATTAGCATTGCCTGTGGAAAGGGGTGAGGTAACTGAGTCTGAACAGCTACCAACAGGAGGAATACATAGCAAACCAAAATCAGGCGTGCATGGTATGGTGTTGGTCAGACACCAGATTTGTAGCATAACTACGGTCAAAACAGAGAAAAAAGGGAACCAGCATGATCTGAAATTGGCATGCATCATATAAAAAGTGAAAATTCACAAATTTATTCCAACTGTACTATAATAAAAAAAATAAAAATGAGATTTTTAGCAAATAATTGATCAATTTTTTGAGCCACCCCTGCTCCCCTCTCTCAAGATGTTAAACTAGTAAGTTCTACACACCTCACACCACCATACAGCAGGGAGAAGCAGTCACTAGGAAAGGGTTAACAATGTTTCTACAGACACAGGCAGTGACTCAGCCAGTTCTTAGCAGACCCAGGTTGCCATAGCAACTTGCAAAAGGGGGGCATGAGCAGTTAGGAGTAGAAAACAGTTTCACTTTACCTTAAAACAAGCTTGGACACGAGACAGAGCAGATGCACGGTGGTGTAGCTCCCTGAAGGGGAGGCTGTCAGGCATGCAGGGAGGCAGAACAGAGATGTCTGGATGTAACACCAAACAGATAGCACCACCAAGCTGGAGGCCAGTAACATCTAGAGAGATGGGACCCGGCCCCTGTAATCATGGACTAAAAGGGAGCAGTCACCAGAGAGACGGGACTGGGCACAAGAGAGGTACAGAGCCCTAGTTCGTGTGGCCAAGGTGCGGCAGCAGAGAGGGAGCCTGAGCGAGGGGGATAGGAGTCCGACCCACTAGAGGCCCAGGCTGCCGGCCATGTGGACTGAGACCTGGGAAGAGTACAGAGTTGTGCATGGAGGAGAAAGGCCACAGATTACCAAACTGGATCTACCCTCTGACCTGCCCGGGAAGCGACCAGAGTCTCTGATGGCGAGGACCAGCACCCGGGGTGCGATACCACCTGAGCCAGTAAATAAAGTGACTGGAACCCACACCTGGTAATTCCGGCGCGCCCGTGGACTGTTACCCCAGTTCTCACCAACCTTCTGGGGTACCCCGCTCTGCCCGTGGGTACATAACACCTGCCCCAGAGAGAGACTGTGCAGCGACGGCTAGTTCCTGGCCGCATACCACGGGTGGCGCTGCGAAGCATCCCCATTCTCCATCCAGTACTGCCCCTGGGAGAGGACTAATCGCAGAAAGGGTCGGCGGTGGAGGAGGCCGAGACCCCAGTCACTGATGCAACCGGTGACACGCTTCCCAGGGGCCTGTCACCCTCCTTCCATCCCCATCTGTATTTGACACTTGTCCGTTTGCTGTTCTTATTTAACATGTAGCTGACGGGGTCACGAAACCGGGTCAGGCCAGTTACAGCTGCCCCAAGGAACCACTGGCCCGGTGACGAGTACCCTAAGGCCCCGTGGACGTTACATGGTGAACAGCAGAGAAAACAGAATCTCATTAAAGCTGGCAATACATATTATATATATTAAAGTACACATGGAGCTATTATCTGTGGAGCTATACAGGGACTGGAGGTAACCAGACAGACAAGCAGGAACATGGGCAATACCGGATGTAAACAGAAAGAGGATTAGACACATACAAAGTGCGGAATTGCACGGGGAACCTGACAACTAGTGCGGGCAGACAAAGTACAGGGACACGTTCAACAGGCACCTCCCAATGGGGGACAATGCCTTATAAGCACAGAGCCTAATGGCGGAGGCCGGAAAGCACGTATCGGTAAGGTCGCATTGTCCCTTTAAGAAAATGAGACCAACATTGCCACGCCCAACGCGCGCTCCTGAGAGTCCTACTACACATGCGCAGGCCTCAGGACCCAGAGGATGGAGCAGGACGCGAGGAGCAGGCGGGGACATGGCGGTGCCTCTGATACACAGGGAGTGGAGGCGCCAACAGGACAGGAGGGCCACAGGGTCAGACAGGTGCAGTGGACACGGCGGAGGTGAGCCGGGGAGAGCGTCAGAACTCCTGGACTGTCAGTACCGATGGCGTAACAACAAGCCGCCTCTACACGATGCTACGGCAGCCAGTCATTAGGAAGTAACCGCGCTCAGTAATGCAGGTATCAGAACTATAGACCAACAATCCTGTAAAATGCAGGAAAGCAGCAGTAATTATCAGAAGGCAATGACTTCCGTCTCTGTATGAAGACATCTCGCTGGGTTAATTAGTGACTAATCAAAAGATACAGAATGTAACGGGAGCAATAGTTACTGTACATTACACAGGTTAACAGCGGAGACTCAGAAGGAGACGGGACTAACAAGCGCCATTTACAGGAAGGATCCGGCGTCTCATGTCAAAAGGAACTTTTATGTTTCTTGCCCAATTATTCAACATGTAAAAGTTACATCTGTGATGAGCCGGGGCGACACACAGGCCAATTAGTCATTAGTTTATATCTACCACCTATCTCCGCTCCTGTTTTCTTTATTGCGCCCCTCTAGGACGACTTCTAGGAGCTGATATACAAAGTCTAAACACTAACAATGAAACAGAAAAACCACAGAGCGCTACGTGGAGCAGAACCGCAAAAGAGTGCAGAACGGGGTGCTAGCGGGAGTCCGTTCCCCGGTGTCAGAGGAGCCGCTACAGCCACAACCCCATATAAATGCCTCGGCATGTGGAAGCTCTTCCCGTATCACCGGTCAGCTGGAGGATGCCGCCTAAAGTCTGCTAATAAGAAAAAGGCGGGAGAAACACGACGCTGCAGAGAGCGGCCGGGGTAGCCTGGCAAAGCCTTTATTGGTACAGTCATAGGAATCAGGGCTAGGAGTTTGGGCCCTGAGCCGCGATGACCGGAGGAAGGCTGAGCCTCGGTGTTGGCTAACAATACACCTTGGTTCCTCCTCTTCGTCAGGAGCGTTGTGTTAATCCAGCTCTTTATTAAATTGAATTATTACTGGTAAGTGTAAGGCGCCGTTCACATCTGGAGGTTCCTTCAGGATCTATGTGACGCCCGGGCCTATCAGGTCGTCACAGGATATTGTGCAATCTGCCCTTCTGCACGGTATCCAATCCTCCTTGGTTACGGGTCCCTGACCTTTGGTGTTCCTAAGAACAAGCTAATCGAAATCCTAGGAACACTCTGCACCACACCCACCAGACACACTAATGGGTAGCCTGAAGGGAATAGGGCCGCCCACTTTGGGGGTTGGTTAGGGAGGGTCAGGAGTAGTCAGTTGAGTGGTGACTCTCGAGAGGAGAGGTCACAAGTCAGTCGGAGGAGGTCAGGAGCTGGGCTCCTCAGTTACTAGGTGGCAGACGTTGGTCTGGGCCTGGTAGGAGCTTGAATCCCGGTCGCAGGGGATCATGTCAAGGGGCACGGATCTGCCGAGGAGGGCAGCCGGCGGCCTTGAGCCATCTCCGGGCAGGGGCTAGGTCACGAGGGGGTACGTGGACCCTAGGCCGGGAAGTAGCTTCAAGCGTCTTGTTAATTTACCCAACGAGGACGAAGTCTTCAAGAATCGTTCTCCACCCGCTCCAAAATCGGGGTACTAGCACAATGAGGGGGATAGGACTTTCCCAATACATTGTCCAGAAAATCCCAATGTGAACCCTGAGAGCAAGCTCACTCCGTTAGCCATATGGGTGAGCGGGACTTGACTAGTTCTATACTACAGGGGCCACCCAGTAAAGAAGGTCCCAAGGGAAAGGTCACAGGCTAACAAGCAACACCATCGGGCACGGGATCCAGGCGTGCTCCCTCCCTGCTGCAGCGGTGCTCAAAATTTCGGTTTACAAGTTGACGGTGTCAGCATTATTGGACTGAGTGAGTACACAGTGACCCTTTACTCCCCAACGGCGCTCCCCTTTCACCAACACCGAGCCCCGGGGCATTCCCCCTACCCATGGAAGGGTTAAACCCCCGGCTGCCATACCAACGCCACCGGGTGCTCCCAACCTCACCGGTGGTACTCCACCTTACCACAGACCGTGGGTGGCGTCACGAACTCTAAACACAAAACCCCCTGTAAATACCCCCTTTTATTTCGAGTGGCCGCGCAACCCCTCCCGGGTCCAGAGACCCCTTGAGCCACCGCGGATCCGGATCTGAGCAGCCTTGGCTGCTGACGCTGGGGCGGTACATCTACACATGTGCCATCAAAATAAGTGCTGCCTTCTGAGAATACGGTGCAATAAGCTAAGAGTCATTGGGGTCTGCTAGGGTCAGGGTTTTCCCCCATCCATCTCTTCTCCCCTTACATTGTAATCTTGGCCGTCCTGCTCTGTAATGTGCAGAGCACAGCAGCCAGGATGACTTTACCATTGCCTGCCCTGCTGCTGCCAACCGTACCGAGCATTTCCCCCCCTCCATCAATCCCCCTTGAAGATATGACAAAGTTTTGTCTTAAATGAGTCCAGATTCCCAAACTAAAGTTTTATACTGAATAGAGGAAGAGACGCCGGATAATTCTTATGTTATATATATTCTTATGTTATATTTTGACGAGCGGAGGAAGCATTATTTATCTTTATAATTGAGCTCTGTAGAGTAAAGGGGGCTTTACACGCTACGACATCGCTAATGCGAACTCGTTGGGGTCACAGAATTGGTGACGCACATCTGGCCGCATTAGCGATGCCGTTGCGTGAGACACCGATGAGCGATTTTGCATCGTTGCAAAAACGTGCAAAATCGCTCATCGGTGACATGGGGGTCCATTCTCGATTATCGTTACTGCAGCAATAACGATGTAGTTCGTCGCTCCTGCGGCAGCACACATCGGTATGTGTGACGCCGCAGGAACGAGGAACCTCTCCTTACCTGCCTCCCGGCCGCTATGCGGAAGGAAGGAGGTGGGCGGGATGTTACGTCCCGCTCAGCTCCGCCCCTCCGTTGCTATTGGGCGGCCGCTCAGTGACGTCGCTGTGACACCGCACGGACCACCCCCTTAGAAAGGAGGCGGTTCGCCGGTCACAGCGTCGTCGCCAGGCAGGTAAGTATGTGTGACGGGTCTGGGCGATGTTGTGCGGCACGGGCAACGATTTGCCCGTGTCGCGCAACAGATGGGGGCGGGTACCCACACTAGCGATATCGGGACCGATATTGCAGTGTGTAAAGTAGCCTTAAATCTTTGCAGAATTTCCTGTAAATCACTTCTCCATTACTGAGGGGAGCCCAGGGGCAGAGAAAGGGCTGTCAGCGCCTCGGGTGGAGGAGCTTGGGCCATTAGTGCCTCAGGTGGCAGAGCATGGGCTGTCAGTGCATTAGGTGGCGGAGCATGGGCTGTCAGCGCCTCGGGTGACGGAACTTGGGCCGTCAGCACATTGGGTGGCGGAGTGTTGGCCGTCAGTGCCTCGGGTGGCGGAGCGTGGGCCGTCAGCACCTCGGGTGGCGGAGTGTGGACTGTCAGCGCCTTGGGTGGCAAACCTTGGGCTGTCAGCGTCTTGAGTGACGGAGTGTGGGCTGTCAGTGCCTCAGGTGGTGGAGCGTGGGCTGTCAGTGCCTCGGGTGGTGAAGCGCGGGCTGTTAGCGCCTTGTGTGGCGGGGCATGGACTGTCAGTGCCTCAGGTGGCAGAGTTTGGGCCATCAGCGCCTCGGGTGGCAGAGTTTGGGCCATCAGCGCCTCGGGTGGCAGAGTTTGGGCCATCAGCGCCTCGGGTGGCAGAGCGTGGACTGTCTGTACCTCAGGTGACAGAGTTTGGGCCTGCATGCCTCAGGTGGTGGAGCGTGGGCTGTCAGCGCCTCGGTTGGAGGAGTGTGGGCTGTCAGCGCCTCGGTTGTAGGAGTGTGGGCTGTCAGCATCTCGGGTGGCAGAGCGTGGGCTGTCAGTGGCTTTGGTGGTGGAGCTTGGGCTGTCAGTGGCTTGGGTGGTGGAACGTGGACTGTCATCGCCTTAGTTGGAGAGTGTGGGCCGTCAGCGCCTCGGGTGGCGGAGTGTGGGCTGTCAGTTGCTCAGGTAGCGGAGCGTGGGCTGTCAGCACCTCGGGTGGCGGAGTGTGGGCTGTCAGTTGCTCAGGTAGCGGAGCGTGGGCTGTCAGTGGCTTGGGTGGTGGAGCTTGGGCTGTCAGTGCCTTGGGTGGTGGAACGTGGACTGTCATCGCCTTAGTTGGAGAGTGTGGGCCGTCAGCGCCTCGGGTGGCGGAGTGTGGGCTGTCAGTTGCTCAGGTAGTGGAGCGTGGGCTGTCAGCACCTCGGGTGGCGGAGTGTGGGCTGTCAGTTGCTCAGGTAGCGGAGCGTGGGCAGTCAGCACCTCGGGTGGCGGAGTGTGGGCTGTCAGTTGCTCAGGTAGCGGAGCGTGGGCAGTCAGCACCTCGGGTGGCAGAATCTGGGTCGTCGGCGCCTTGGGTAAGGCAAGTAACCTAGGGACCACTGGAGATCACATTATATGAGTAAAGTTATACATTGTTTTACTTTTTCCCTTTATATTTTTTATTACATCTTTTTGCTTTTTATGTAACACTTTTATTACCCTCCCCATAAACTTAACCCTTCCCATGACTCTGTCCCTAACCCCACGTGAACTCCAGCGCCCCGTCCTCACCATCGTGCCAGCATCTAATGTTAGTGCTTTTTATTACAGTGGACACTTGTTAATCTTGTGGCATTAATCGCAGCAGGTCTCTTCCCAGTGGAGGACAGATGGGGCTATGCAGAGCACAGAGAAGACATTGCTGTCTCCATAGCTGTGTTACCTGAGTGCTGGAGACACGAGGAGCAGTCATTGCACTCTGTATAGGCAGTGACCAAAGTGACAAAACCCATTTCACAGCTTTGTCATCTCAGTTGTTGCCTATGCAGAGTGCAGAAGTCAAGATGATTTTTTTGTTCTACTGATGTCATCTCGGTAATTGCCTATGCAGAGCACAACAGCAAACAAACTAAAACTGCTGCGCTCTGCATAGGAATCTGTGGAACCGGCAGTAGAAACATCACAGCTTTGTTTCTCATGAAGAACACTTGCCGGGTGCGAAATGCGTGGACGTTTTTCACTGTGATGTCTTCTCCCTCATATTAAATGGATCCACAACGCTATGTTTATACTGTTAATCTGTGGATTGCTCTTTGTTGTCCGTCTCTGCGCCGCGGCTCCTGCAGACGTTCCTGAGGACGGGTCTATATACAGATGTCGGCCGCTTTAAGAACCGATTATCGGCCACTGGTCAAAGTCAAGGTCTCCTGTGCGTCTCCACAAACAGAAGAGTCACGTGTGGGTTGTGGGGGGTAGGTCTGCACCCCATTCATTCTGGTGCTGGAGGGGCAGGTGGGCACACAACATGTCGGCCCCATTCATTCTGGTGGTGGAGGGGCAGGTGGGCACACAACATATCGGCCCCATTCATTCTGGTGGTGCAGGGGCAGGTGGGCACACAACATATCGGCCCCATTCATTCTGGTGCTGGAGGGGCAGGTGGGCACACAACATATCGGCCCCATTCATTCTGGTGCTGGAGGGGCAGGTGGGCACACAACATATCGGCCCCATTCATTCTGGTGCTGGAGGGGCAGGTGGGCACACAACATATCGGCCCCATTCATTCTGGTGGTGGAGGGGCAGGTGGGCACACAACATGTCGGCCCCATTCATTCTGGTGGTGGAGGGGCAGGTGGGCACACAACATGTCGGCCCCATTCATTCTGGTGGTGGAGGGGCAGGTGGGCACACAACATGTCGGCCCCATTCATTCTGGTGGTGGAGGGGCAGGTGGGCACACAACATATCGGCCCCATTCATTCTGGTGGTGCAGGGGCAGGTGGGCACACAACATATCGGCCCCATTCATTCTGGTGGTGGAGGGGCAGGTGGGCACACAACATGTCGGCCCCATTCATTCTGGTGGTGGAGGGGCAGGTGGGCACACAACATGTCGGCCCCATTCATTCTGGTAGTGGAGGGGCAGGTGGGCACACAACATGTCGGCCCCATTCATTGTGGTGGTGGAGGGGCAGGTGGGCACACAACATGTCGGCCCCATTCATTGTGGTGGTGGAGGGGCAGGTGGGCACACAACATGTCGGCCCCATTCATTGTGGTGGTGGAGGGGCAGGTGGGCACACAACATGTCGGCCCCATTCATTCTGGTGGTGGAGGGGCAGGTGGGCACACATGTCGGCCCCATTCATTCTGGTGGTGGAGGGGCAGGTGGGCACACAACATGTCGGCCCCATTCATTCTGGTGCTGGAGGGGCAGGTGGGCACACAACATATCGGCCCCATTCATTCTGGTGCTGGAGGGGCAGGTGGGCACACAACATATCGGCCCCATTCATTCTGGTGCTGGAGGGGCAGGTGGGCACACAACATATCGGCCCCATTCATTCTGGTGGTGGAGGGGCAGGTGGGCACACAACATGTCGGCCCCATTCATTCTGGTGGTGGAGGGGCAGGTGGGCACACAACATGTCGGCCCCATTCATTCTGGTGGTGGAGGGGCAGGTGGGCACACAACATGTCGGCCCCATTCATTCTGGTGGTGGAGGGGCAGGTGGGCACACAACATATCGGCCCCATTCATTCTGGTGGTGCAGGGGCAGGTGGGCACACAACATATCGGCCCCATTCATTCTGGTGGTGCAGGGGCAGGTGGGCACACAACATATCGGCCCCATTCATTCTGGTGCTGGAGGGGCAGGTGGGCACACAACATATCGGCCCCATTCATTCTGGTGCTGGAGGGGCAGGTGGGCACACAACATATCGGCCCCATTCATTCTGGTGGTGGAGGGGCAGGTGGGCACACAACATGTCGGCCCCATTCATTCTGGTGGTGGAGGGGCAGGTGGGCACACAACATGTCGGCCCCATTCATTCTGGTGGTGGAGGGGCAGGTGGGCACACAACATGTCGGCCCCATTCATTCTGGTGGTGGAGGGGCAGGTGGGCACACAACATATCGGCCCCATTCATTCTGGTGGTGCAGGGGCAGGTGGGCACACAACATATCGGCCCCATTCATTCTGGTGGTGGAGGGGCAGGTGGGCACACAACATGTCGGCCCCATTCATTCTGGTGGTGGAGGGGCAGGTGGGCACACAACATGTCGGCCCCATTCATTCTGGTAGTGGAGGGGCAGGTGGGCACACAACATGTCGGCCCCATTCATTGTGGTGGTGGAGGGGCAGGTGGGCACACAACATGTCGGCCCCATTCATTGTGGTGGTGGAGGGGCAGGTGGGCACACAACATGTCGGCCCCATTCATTGTGGTGGTGGAGGGGCAGGTGGGCACACAACATGTCGGCCCCATTCATTCTGGTGGTGGAGGGGCAGGTGGGCACACATGTCGGCCCCATTCATTGTGGTGGTGGAGGGGCAGGTGGGCACACAACATGTCGGCCCCATTCATTCTGGTGGTGGAGGGGCAGGTGGGCACACAACATGTCGGCCCCATTCATTGTGGTGGTGGAGGGGCAGGTGGGCACACAACATGTCGGCCCCATTCATTGTGGTGGTGGAGGGGCAGGTGGGCACACAACATGTCGGCCCCATTCATTCTGGTGGTGGAGGGGCAGGTGGGCACACATGTCGGCCCCATTCATTGTGGTGGTGGAGGGGCAGGTGGGCACACAACATGTCGGCCCCATTCATTCTGGTGGTGGAGGGGCAGGTGGGCACACAACATGTCGGCCCCATTCATTCTGGTGGTGGAGGGGCAGGTGGGCACACAACATGTCGGGGGATCCGGAGACAGCGCCATTCTGTCTGTACAGCGCGGCCCTTCTTGTTATTTCTGGCTCAGATACCCTGCAATGTATTCTGTACACCCAATCCGCATGTGACGGGGCGATCATTAATGGGAATTTCTAACATTGCAGATCACGGATCAGGATCTGACTGCATGAATGGAAAAGATGAATACGCAGTATAAAACGTAGGAATCAATCCGATTTACATCAAATCCGCGGCCGCGATCCTTCTCCGAGTCTTAATTGCAATGTCACAAACACAAGAAAAATACCACCACTGTTAAATTGCACTATCAAGCCATTATGCAGCAATCCACACTAACAAGTCACCAGGGAGCAGTTACACAAGCCAAAGTCGCCTCATTTAGTTAATTAGCTTGTCCTGGAGAGGTATGGATGATTGCAAGTCTGCCCTACAAGCCTCGCACGTGCTCCGCGCACTTCACCCAGCATGCACTTCACCCGAGAGTCTTCTACCAAGAACAATGCGGAGATTCAGGGGAATCGTAGAGATTTCTCCAAACTTCTGACCTAAACAGACACAAATCTTCTCTACACGTAGGATAATATCACCATAACATGCTACATGGGCAGCTCCATCCTACAAGAAGGTACAACCATTGCTGCTCTTACTCACAGAAAGAACATGTTACCACCGGCTAATATTAATACAAACTATGTACTGATATGGTAATATAAAGTCATAGCCCTGTGCCCATGAATGGTCCGCCGTGTGATAGTGCACAATCCCATGTCGCCAGCAGATGGGCGGGTGTGCTTGGCACTGCTCAGTATGCAATCATCACTGCTGGAGTAGGGATAGCTGCCAGAGGAGGGATAGCTGCTGGGGGAGGGATAGCTTCCGGAGTAGGGATAGCTGCTGGAGGAGGGATAGCTGCTGGGGAAGGGATAGCTTCCGGAGTAGGGATAGCTGGTGGAGGAGGGATAGCTGCCGGAGGAGGGATAGCTGCTGGATGAGGGATAGCTGCCGGAGGAGGAATAGCTGCTGGAGGAGGGATAGCTGCTGTAGTAGGGATAGCTGCCGGAGGACAGATAGCTGCTGGAGGAGGGATAGCTGATGGAGGTGGGATAGCTGGTGGAGGAGGAATAGCTGCTGTAGTAGGGAATGCTGCCGGAGGACAGATAGCTGCTGGAGGAGGGATAGCTGATGGAGGTGGGATAGCTGCTGTAATAGGGAATGCTGCCGGAGGAGGGATAGCTGCTGGAGTAGGGTTAGGTTTGATTTGTAGCCTTACAGTCCCTGCTGCTGCACCTTACAACCGCCAAAGTCCCTTGTCATGGCTACATCTATTCTATTTCCAATCCCCATTAATACAGTAAAGTTGACAGGCATATATCATCTACCTAATTTTATATGGGCAAGGTGTGTGGTAAGGGACGGGTAAGTAATCATGTAAGAGGGTGACCTATGGTCATGCACCACCCCTGAAGACAACAATGACTTTAGTGCCTAATGAATGATGTAAAGTACAGAGAGATAAGGCCACCCGGCTGAAGTACTCAGAAACGAGGAATTCACAAAAACCCAAGAGCTACAGCTCAGACTCTAAAGGCCTTAGTTTGCATATTAAATACTAGAGTTGAGCAGATCAATTTGCAGGTCTATTGTTTAGTGTCCAGGCCAGCAGGAGTGGCGGCTACATGTTTGGTCTACGAATTTCTAACTTACGGCGTCCCCAATGCCAGAACAACATCATCGGTGTGACATAGATAATGTTACCAGATAGTGATCCTAAGCTCAGGAGAAAATCTGCATCAGAATGGCTGAAAAATAAATGAATCGCGGTCCTGCAATGGCTCAGTCACAATCCCGACCTCAGTCTTATAGAAATGCTGTGGTGGGACATTAAGAGATCGGTGCAGAAACAAATGGTCCAGTAGTGCAGTCTGTATTGTGTGGTCACCGGATAGGATCCAGTGAGCGGCCTCCTACATGGAGGCATCTCGGGCTCCTCTTTGGGTTACATTGAATGTTTGTCACAGCACAAAGACGATGTTGCACCAGGGTGGCTGAGGAGAGATGAGGACGCCGGCCGGTGACACGTCCCACGAATCCCATCCAGCAACCACGGAGAGCACATGTGGTCTCTGCACCAGGGTCCTGCAAATCAATGGGCATCTGCAAAAACATCAAATTCAAAGAAGCTTGACTTAGTTTTTCCCTAACTGTATATACCGGTGACAGGCAGCGTTTCCATCATATGTCAATGTGCAGAAATGTTACAATGTGTCATATCCAAGTCTGAGTCTAATGACCCGAGAACACGCATTGGAGTAATGACAGAGCGTCTGCAGTCAGCGATGACCTCAGGAATGCTTGGCTCTTCATCAGGACCTTAGCAGGGTCCTCATGAACAGGGCACGGCCTCATTCACCCCGTCACGACTAGTCCTACAATTGGGACATACTGCTGGGTGTCCTGATCTTATGGTCCATTACCACTTACAATGTCTTATTAACAGATTACCCTTTTATTTCCCCTCCCCCTCTCTGTATACAGCAACTCTACACCACCTCAACCCTTTACATACACTGTGTGCAGAATTATTAGGTAAATGAGTATTGTGATCACGATACTTTTTATACATGTCGTCCTACTCCAAGCTGTATAGGCTGAGAGCCAACTACCAATGAAGTAACTCCGGTGCTGTGCATCTCTGTAATGAGGAGGGTGCGGTGTAATGACATCAACTCCCTATATAAGGGGGGCTTAATTATTAGGCAACTTCCTTTCCTTTGGCAAAATGGGTCAGAAGAGAGATTTGACAGGCTCTGAAAAGTCCAAAAATTGTGAGATGTCTTGCAGACGGATGCATCAGTCTTGAAATTTCCAAACTTTTCAAGCGTGATCACCGAACAATCAAGAGATTGCCATTTGCCACCAGTTTGTCCATATTTCAGAGCTGCAACGTTACTGGAGTATCAAAAAGCACAAGGTGTGCCATACTCAGGGACATGGCCAAGGTAAGGAAGGCCGAAAACCACCACCTCTGACCAAGAAACATGAGATAAAACCTCAAGACTGGGCCAAGAAATATCTGAAGACTGATTCTTCACAGATTTTATGGACTGATGAAATGAGAGTGACTCTTGATGGGCAGATGGATGGGCCAGAGGCTGGATCAGTAAAGGGCAGAGAGCTCCACTCCGACTCAGACGCCAGCAAGGTGGAGGTGGGCACTGGTATGGGCTGGGATCATCAAAGATCAACTTGTGGGACCTTTTCGGGTTGAGGATGGAGTGAAGCTCAACTCCCAGACCTACTGCCAGTTTCTGGAAGACAACTTCTTCAAGCAGTGGTACAGGAAGAAGTCGCTATCGTTCAAGAAAAACATGATTTTCATGCAGGACAATGCTCCATCACATGCATCCAACTACTCCACAGCGTGGCTGGCCAGGAGAGGTCTAAAAGATGAAAAATAATGACATGGCCCCCTTCTTCACCTGATCTGAACCCCATAGAGAACCTGTGGTCCCTCATACAATGTGAGATCTACACGGAGGGAAAACAGTCCACCTCTGGGAGCAGTGTCTGGAGGCTGTGGAGTCTGGAGGCTGTGGTGGCTGCTGCACGCAATGTTGATAGTAAACAGATCAAGCAATGACAGAATCTATGGATGGTCGCTGCCGAGTGTCATCAGAAAGAAAGGGGGTGATATTGGGCACTCATTTATTGGGGTTTTGTTTTTGCAGTCAGAAATGTTTATAGCTAAGTTTTGTGCAGTTATATTGGTTTCCTGGTGACAATAAACAAGTGAGATGGGAATAGATTTGTTTTTTATTAAGTTGCCTAATAATTCTGCACAGTAATAGTCACCTGCACAAACAGATCCTCCTAAGAAGCCAAATCTAAACCCCTCCAACTGCCAAAAATATTAAGCGCTGATATTTATGAGTCTTTTGGGTGATTGAGAACATAGTTGTTGATCAATAATAAAAAACATCCTCTAAAACACAGCTTGTCTAATAATTCTGCACACGGTGTAAGCTGCAGCAGAAATTTGATTTATTCTAAACTGCTTTTTCTATATACAGTTAGGTCCAGAAATATTTGGACAGTGACACAAGTTTTGTTATTTTAGCTGTTTACAAAAACATGTTCATAAATACAATTCTATATATAATATGGGCTGAAAGTGCACACTCCCAGCTGCAATATGAGAGTTTTCACATCCAAATCGGAGAAAGGGTTTAGGAATCATAGCTCTGTAATGCATAGCCTCCTCTTTTTCAAGGGACCAAAAGTAATTGGACAAGGGACTCTAAGGGCTGCAATTAACTCTGAAGGTGTCTCCCTCGTTAACCTGTAATCAATGAAGTAGTTAAAAGGTCTGGGGTTGATTACAGGTGTGTGGTTTTGCATTTGGAAGCTGTTGCTGTGACCAGACAACATGCGGTCTAAGGAACTCTCAATTGAGGTGAAGCAGAACATCCTGAGGCTGAAAAAAAAGAAAAAATCCATCAGAGAGATAGCAGACATGCTTGGAGTAGCAAAATCAACAGTCGGGTACATTCTGAGAAAAAAGGAATTGACTGGTGAGCTTGGGAACTCAAAAAGGCCTGGGCGTCCACAGATGACAACAGTGGTGGATGATCGCCGCATACTTTCTTTGGTGAAGAAGAACCCGTTCACAACATCAACTGAAGTCCAGAACACTCTCAGTGAAGTAGGTGTATCTGTCTCTAAGTCAACAGTAAAGAGAAGACTCCATGAAAGTAAATACAAAGGGTTCACATCTAGATGCAAACCATTCATCAATTCCAAAAATAGACAGGCCAGAGTTACATTTGCTGAAAAACACCTCATGAAGCCAGCTCAGTTCTGGAAAAGTATTCTATGGACAGATGAGACAAAGATCAACCTGTACCAGAATGATGGGAAGAAAATAGTTTGGAGAAGAAAGGGAACGGCACATGATCCAAGGCACACCACACCCTCTGTGAAACATGGTGGAGGCAACGTGATGGCATGGGCATGCATGGCTTTCAATGGCACTGGGTCACTTGTGTTTATTGATGACATAACAGCAGACAAGAGTAGCCGGATGAATTCTGAAGTGTACCGGGATATACTTTCAGCCCAGATTCAGCCAAATGCCGCAAAGTTGATCGGACAGCGCTTCATAGTACAGATGGACTGTGACCCCAAGCATACAGCCAAAGCTACCCAGGAGTTCATGAGTGCAAAAAAGTGGAACATTCTGCAATGGCCAAGTCAATCACCAGATCTTAACCCAATTGAGCATGCATTTCACTTGCTCAAATCCAGACTTAAGACGGAAAGACCCACAAACAAGCAAGACCTGAAGGCTGCGGCTGTAAAGGCCTGGCAAAGCATTAAGAAGGAGGAAACCCAGCGTTTGGTGATGTCCATGGGTTCCAGACTTAAGGCGGTGATTGCCTCCAAAGGATTCGCAACAAAATATTGAAAATAAAAATATTTTGTTTGGGTTTGGTTTATTTGTCCAATTACTTTTGACCTCCTAAAATGTGGAGTGTTTGTAAAGAAATGTGACAATTCCTACAATTTCTATCAGATATTTTTGTTCAAACCTTCAAATTAAACGTTACAATCTGCACTTGAATTCTGTTGTAGAGATTTCATTTCAAATCCAAGGTGGTGTGGCATGCAGAGCCCAACTCGCCAAAATTGTGTCACTGGCCAAAGATTTCTGGACCTAACTGTACAGTGGTACCTTGCTTAACGAGAAACCCACTTAACAAGAATTTCGCTTAACAAGCAAAGCTTGCTGTAAATTTGTAACCCGGTTTATGAGAAAGCTTTGCTGTACGAGCAAAATCCTCACCGCACACACTTCCGATTCCGTACATCCACCGCGCTCTGATCCGCACATGCAGTCCACACAAACACACACGCACACACATACAGTATTATGCTCACCTTACCTTCCGTTCCACCGTTGGCCTCATGGTTCTTGTAGTTCACCGGTATATTGCGACGTCCTCGCGGCGAACTACAAGATCCAGGAGACCAGCGATGGGACGGAAGGTAAGGTGAGCATAATATGTGCGTGTGCGTGCGTGCTTGTGTGTGTTTGTGCGTGCTTGTGTGTGTTTGTGTGTGCTTGTGTTTGTGCATTTTGTGTGTGTATGTGCGTGCTTGTGTGTTTGTGCGTGATTGTGTGTTTGTGCGTGTATGTGCGTGCTTGTGTGTTTGTGCGTGATTGTGTGTTTGTGCATGTTTGTGTGTGTTTGTGCGCGCTTGTGTGTGTTTGTGCGTGCTTGTGTGTGTTTGTGCGTGCTTGTGTGTGTTTGTGCGTGCTTGTGTGTGTTTGTGCGTGCTTGTGTGTGTTTGTGTGTGCTTGTGTGTGTTTGTGCATGTTTGTGTGTGTGTGTGTGTTTGTGTATGTTTGTACGTGTGTGGAATGGCACAATAGGGGACCAGGATGGGAGATTTAACACGTTGTGGAAGGAATCGTCTGCATTGCAATGATTTCCTATGGGAAATCTTGCTTTGCTGAACGAGTAACTTGATTAACAAGCACAGTCCCAGAACGGATTGTTCTCATTAAGCAAGGTTCCACTGTATCTGAAAGCTGAAATAGCGCCCCCTATGTCTGACAGTGGCGTCCATTCCTGTAATCCTGTGTAATTTGCAGCCGGTCTCCCCTCGAGGATGTGCACAATCCAGTGCAGGAAATCTTTCCTTACCACTATTAGCAGGACGGTATATTGGGGCGATGCTCCCGCTCCGGCCGCGCAGAAAGACTTCATTTCATTTTAATTACAATAAATTACTTGTTAAATGAAAAGAATTCACAACTTCAAGTGGAACCGGTCCCACATCAAATCCGTGACTGCCAAGAACCAGCCCCTGGCCGGCACCGGAACCGTGTGTGGATATTATTAGAGATGAGCGAATCTGCACAAATACGAGTCACACTCATCCTCCTGCATCCAGCGGAGAAAGCGGATTACATCTGCCCCAAAATAATGATTAGAGATGTTTACAGTATAAATAGTCACTGATCTCCCCTCACAGAGCCACAAATCCAGCGCGTGGTCTTCACTCCCATATGATGCGGTTCCTATGACCCTATACCGCGCAACTATGCACAGGACACATAATTACTATGAAGAGCGGGCACTACCATGCTCAGGTGCTCACTCATCACTAGTTACCAGTACTGAGCACCTGAGCATGGTAGTGCCCGCTCATCACTAGTTACCAGTACTGAGCACCCGAGCATGGTAGTGCCCGCTCATCACTAGTTACCAGTACTGAGCACCTGAGCATGGTAGTGCCCACTCATCACTAGTTACCAGTACTGAGCACCCGAGCATGGTAGTGCCCGCTCATCACTAGTTACCAGTACTGAGCACCCGAGCATGGTAGTGCCCGCTCATCACTAGTTACCAATACTGAGCACCCGAGCATGGTAGTGCTCGCTCATCACTAGTTACCAATACTGAGCACCCGAGCATGGTAGTGACCGCTCATCACTAGTTACCAGTACTGAGCACCCGAGCATGGTAGTGCCCGCTCATCACTAGTTACCAGTACTGAGCACCCGAGCATGGTAGTGCCCGCTCATCACTAGTTACGAGTACTGAACATCCGAGCATGGTAGTGCCCGCTCATCACTAGTTACCAGTACTGAGCACCCGAGCATGGTAGTGCCCGCTCATCACTAGTTACCAGTACTGAGCACCCGAGCATGGTAGTGCCCGCTCATCACTAGTTACCAATACTGAGCACCCGAGCATGGTAGTGCTCGCTCATCACTAGTTACCAATACTGAGCACCCGAGCATGGTAGTGACCGCTCATCACTAGTTACCAGTACTGAGCACTTGAGCATGGTAGTGCCCGCTCATCACTAGTTACCAATACTGAGAACCTGAGCATGGTAGTGCCCGCTCATCACTAGTTACCAATACTGAGAACCTGAGCATGGTAGTGCCCGCTCATCACTAGTTACGAGTACTGAACATCCGAGCATGGTAGTGCCCGCTCATCACTAGTTACCAGTACCGAGCACCTGAGCATGGTAGTGCCCGCTCATCACTAGTTACCAGTACTGAGCACCTGAGCATGGTAGTGCCCGCTCATCACTAGTTACCAGTACTGAGCACCTGAGCATGGTAGTGCCTGCTCATCACTAGTTACCAATACTGAGCACCTGAGCATGGTAGTGCCCGCTCATCACTAGTTACCAGTACCGAGCACCTGAGCATGGTAGTGCCCGCTTATCACTAGTTATCAGTACCGAGCACCTGAGCATGGTAGTGCCCGCTCATCACTAGTTACCAGTACTGAGCACCTGAGCATGGTAGTGCCCGCTCATCACTAGTTACCAATACTGAGCACCCGAGCATGGTAGTGACCGCTCATCACTAGTTGCCAGTACTGAGCACTTGAGCATGGTAGTGCCCGCTCATCACTAGTTACCAGTACTGAGCACCCGAGCATGGTAGTGCCTGCTCATCACTAGTTACCAGTACTGAGCACTTGAGCATGGTAGTGCCCGCTCATCACTAGTTACCAGTACTGAGCACCCGAGCATGGTAGTGCCCGCTCATCACTAGTTACCAGTACTGAGCACCCGAGCATGGTAGTGCCCGCTCATCACTAGTTACCAGTACTGAGCACCCGAGCATGGTAGTGCCCGCTCATCACTAGTTACCAGTACTGAGCACCCGAGCATGGTAGTGCCCGCTCATCACTAGTTACCAGTACTGAGCACTTGAGCATGGTAGTGTGCCGCCCCCGTGTCAGCAGTTAAGCTGCTCGGATCCGGATCCATGGTGGCTCGAAGGGCGTCCGGACCTAGGGGTCTCGCAGCCACTCGAATGAAGGTGGGTATTTGCAGGGGGTATGGTATATTGAGAGTTCGTGACGCCACCCGTGGTGTGTGATAAGGTGGAGTACCACCGCTGCGGCTGGGAGTACCCGATGGCGATGGAGTGGGTAGCCAGATGTTTAACCCCCCCACGGGTAGGGGGAATGCCTCGGGACTTGGTGATGGTGACAGGGAGGTGCCGTTGGCGAGGTAAGGGGTCACTTGCGTACTCACTCAGTCCAATAATGCTGATGTGTCACCCATGAGGCTACCGTCACCACAGAAGATATTACACCTCAGTCAGAGGTGTAGTATCCCATCCCGGGTAAGAATGGGGTCAACTGCCGGTGTATAGACAAAACTTGCACACACCAATTGGTAGGCATACACTGGGTCAGAGATAGTGGAAACAACCCCCATAGATTTAGTCATGGGGCCGTAAGTCCCATCACTGGTCCCAATGGTGTGGGTGGGGCCTAGACAGTGGGTGTCTGGGAGGAGTCAGAAAGTGTGAGTAGAAAAAGGGAACTAGGAAGTTCAAGTTTAGGCAGTCTGTCAGAAGGAGCGGAGGAGTGAAGAGGTGGCTCTCAGGAGAGGACAGCAGATAGAGAAGACAGAGACAGAGGTTCCTGGTGGAGATCCTGGGGTCTAGTGAGGCCCAGGTGACACTGAAAGAAAACAAGAAAGGATTCCAGGGCCACGGAAGGGCAATTGTCCCGTGGCCTGTTCCACTGACAACATCGGGTGGAGGGATCTGGCTGCATTCAGGGACGGTCTCTAGACAGAGGGAAGAAAGACAATTCCTCAAAAGTAAAACCGAAGGCCTGGGAGATCATTGCAAGCGCCCGGGGCCACAACCCACCACAGATCCCCGGTGAAGAGGGTAAGATACGACTGCGGTCAGCCCCCTTTGTACAGGCCCTGTGGTGGAGGCCAAGACCAGCTAAAACAGTGGAAGGCTAGGAAGTCAGTCAGAAAAGGACACACACAAAAAGGGGTACACCGGGACTGACTCTTGACCTATCCGGGATCGGCGGTGGCCCCTGACAGCGGATCCTGGCACTCCGTGGGCAACCGGTCCACGGCCGAATTGAACTGAACAGTGAGTAAAACATCTGAACTGCAAGCCCTGTGTCGTCTGCTTTATACCGCCCTGACGGCCCTGTGTAATGTGCCGCACCGCCTTGTGGGAAGCCGGGCCTACTACCTCAGAGGATGTTCAGGTCACGGTGGCTCCGATGGCTCCAGCAAATCCCTAGGTTAGGTGGCAAATCATTAAGAGAAAAATAACAGAGATCGGAGACTGAGTTGTGGTGATATCTGCCGGGTGTAAGGCGCTGAAGGAAGACACCGAGGACTCTGTGAAAACGTAAATGAGGAACTTTACTGAAATCTTGTGGCCAACCTTCAGTCAATCAAAGCTGTTTTTTCCATTTCCAATGCACAGTGATTTCATAGCAATAAAGAGATCTCTTACACCGTGGACTAGTGCAAGCGTTTTTCCTATCCCGGCCTTGGGAAGATGGATGTCACTATTAATTGGATTAACTGCGTTTCTCAGTACTCTGTTGTTGCAGAAACGGGGCGCTCCGAATAGGGTGATAATTACACTCCCCGCATTTCTCAATGGAGGTCTTTTTTTCCTGCATCACAGCAACTCAACCGCATCTAACAGTTTTTTCTCTTTTAAACTGCCTCCTCAAGCTCCGCCCCCAACTGCCACTTCCTTGCTTTCAAATCAATTGCAATACCAAAGCAAGGCAGTAGAGGGCAGCACAACGCTAAGTAACTTACCTCCTCCCAAGGTGGGGAATAGGTGTCACAAATGTAATCACATAGATAATACAGAACACACATTAGTAGTGGCTTTTCTGGTCACTACACCTGCACCTCGTCCACAAACACCATAGACTTTACCAAGCACCAAAGGTTGCTCCGGGGTATCCGCTCTACCTGTGGAGAGCAAGAAACACCTTAGCTGCCATAACATCAGCCCTGGAGGTCCCTTCCAGCAGCTGCGGCTCCATAGCTGCAAATTACCACAGGTGGCATCACAAATATTCATATAAACATTATCATCATCTCCCCAATACCGCCACATTTTATTAACTCCACCAGGGTCACGGAGCCGGGCCCCGCCACCGCTGACTACCCCAGACTAGTCCGGCCCAACACCAAGTCACCTAAGGGCCTGGGGTGGGCGAGTCACTGACACCAACAACCTTAGTAAACCAAAGTTCTGGACACTGCCACCGGTGGGGGGGAGCATGTTTGGGTCCCGTTTCTGTTGGTGTTGCCTGTTGATCTGTGACCTTTTCCCGTGGCACCTTGTTTCTTTCTGGTTGGTCCCTGTAGCCTAAAACTAGTCAGGTCCCACTCCCCACTATGGCTAACTGAGGGAGCTTGCTCTCAGGGTTCACGCTTGGCATTTCTTGGACCGTATGTGTGGAAAGTCCTATCCCTCTCGTTGCGCTAGTACCCCAATTTTGGAGCGGGTGGAGAGCGGATCTTGAAGGCTCCGTTCTCGTCGGGTGAATTGTCAGGTTGCCAGAAGCTACTCCCTGACCTAGGGTCCACGTACCCCGTCGTGCCCTGTCCCAGCCCGGTGATGGTACAAGGCTGCCGGCTGTCCTCCACGACAATGCTGTGCCCCTTGTCACGATCCCCAGCTCCTACCAGGCCCAGACCAACGTCTGCTACCTAGTAGTTCCAAGGAACCCGGCTCCTGACCTCCTCTCTCCTTCCCTTCCAACACTACACTGGCCTACTCCTGACATTCCTGACCTCCCCTTACCAACCCCCTAAGTGGGTGACCCTATTCCACTCAGGCCGTCCACTGGTGTGTCTGGTGGGTGTGGTGCAGAATGTTGCTAGGATTTTGATTAGCTGGTTTTGACAACACCATTGGTTGGGGACCCATAACAAAGGAGGAAGTGGATATTGCAAAGAAGGGCAGATTGCACAATGCCCTGTGACGATGTGATAGGCCAGGGCATCACAGTAGTGCCCGGGAACCCTGCTGCTCGTTCATCACTAGATCTTACGCAACTTCAGCATAGCCCCATGATTTATGATGTTGTGTCATTTCCAGTCAGTAAAGTCATCTCGTTATAATTAGTGGGTGAGGTTAGCAAAGTCATTTTGTTATATTTATAAGGCGGGGTCAGCTGTCATCTCATTACATTAGAGGGCGGGGTCAGCTGTCATCTCATTATATTAGAGGGCAGGGTCAGCTGTCATCTCATTATATTAGAGGGCGGGGTCAGCTGTCATCTCATTACATTAGAGGGCGGGGTCAGCTGTCATCTCATTATATTAGAGGGCGGGGTCAGCTGTCATCTCATTATATTAGAGGGCAGGGTCAGCTGTCATCTCATTACATTAGAGGGCAGGGTCAGCTGTCATCTCATTACATTAGAGGGCAGGGTCAGCTGTCATCTCATTACATTAGAGGGCAGGGTCAGCTGTCATCTCATTATATTAGAGGGCGGGGTCAGCTGTCATCTCATTACATTAGAGGGCAGGGTCAGCTGTCATCTCATTACATTAGAGGGCGGGGTCAGCTGTCATCTCATTACATTAGAGGGCAGGGTCAGCTGTCATCTCATTACATTAGAGGGCAGGGTCAGCTGTCATCTCATTATATTAGAGGGCGGGGTCAGCTGTCATCTCATTATATTAGAGGGCGGGGTCAGCTGTCATCTCATTACATTAGAGGGCGGGGTCAGCTGTCATCTCATTATATTAGAGGGCAGGGTCAGCTGTCATCTCATTACATTAGAGGGCAGGGTCAGCTGTCATCTCATTACATTAGAGGGCGGGGTCAGCTGTCATCTCATTATATTAGAGGGCGGGGTCAGCTGTCATCTCATTACATTAGAGGGCGGGGTCAGCTGTCATCTCATTACATTAGAGGGCGAAGTCAGATGTCATATTATATTAGAGGGCGGGGTCAGCTGTCATCTCATTACATTAGAGGGCAGGGTCAGCTGTCATCTCATTACATTAGAGGGCAGGGTCAGCTGTCATCTCATTACATTAGAGGGCAGGGTCAGCTGTCATCTCATTATATTAGAGGGCGGGGTCAGCTGTCATCTCATTACATTAGAGGGCGGGGTCAGCTGTCATCTCATTACATTAGAGGGCGGGGTCAGCTGTCATCTCATTATATTAGAGGGCGGGGTCAGCTGTCATCTCATTACATTAGAGGGCGGGGTCAGCTGTCATCTCATTACATTAGAGGGCAGGGTCAGCTGTCATCTCATTACATTAGAGGGCAGGGTCAGCTGTCATCTCATTACATTAGAGGGCAGGGTCAGCTGTCATCTCATTACATTAGAGGGCGGGGTCAGCTGTCATCTCATTATATTAGAGGGCGGGGTCAGCTGTCATCTCATTATATTAGAGGGCGGGGTCAGCTGTCATCTCATTACATTAGAGGGCAGGGTCAGCTGTCATCTCATTACATTAGAGGGCAGGGTCAGCTGTCATCTCATTACATTAGAGGGCAGGGTCAGCTGTCATCTCATTACATTAGAGGGCAGGGTCAGCTGTCATCTCATTACATTAGAGGGCGGGGTCAGCTGTCATCTCATTATATTAGAGGGCAGGGTCAGCTGTCATCTCATTACATTAGAGGGCAGGGTCAGCTGTCATCTCATTACATTAGAGGGCAGGGTCAGCTGTCATCTCATTATATTAGAGGGCGGGGTCAGCTGTCATCTCATTATATTAGAGGGCGGGGTCAGCTGTCATCTCATTATATTAGAGGGCAGGGTCAGCTGTCATCTCATTACATTAGAGGGCAGGATCAGCTGTCATCTCATTATATTAGAGGGCTGAGTCAGATGTCATATTATATTAGAGGGCGGGGTCAGCTGTCATGTCATTATATTAGAGGGCGGGGTCAGCTGTCATCTCATTATATTAGAGGGCGGAGTCAGCTGTCATCTCATTACATTAGAGGGCGAAGTCAGATGTCATATATTAGAGGACGGGGTCAGCTGTCATCTCATTATATTAGAGGGCGGGGTCAGCTGTCATCTCATTATATTAGAGGGCGGGGTCAGCTGTCATCTCATTACATTAGAGGGCGGGGTCAGCTGTCATCTCATTATATTAGAGGGCGGGGTCAGCTGTCATCTCATTATATTAGTGGGTGGGGTCAGCTGTCATCTCATTACATTAGAGGGCGGGGTCAGCTGTCATCTCATTACATTAGAGGGCGAAGTCAGATGTCATATTATATTAGAGGGCGGGGTCAGCTGTCATCTCATTATATTAGAGGGCGAGGTCAGCTGTCATCTCATTATATTAGAGGGCGGGGTCAGCTGTCATCTCATTACATTAGAGGGCAGGATCAGCTGTCATCTCATTATATTAGAGGGCTGGGTCAGATGTCATATTATATTAGAGGGCGGGGTCAGCTGTCATGTCATCATATTAGAGGGCGGGGTCAGCTGTCATCTCATTATATTAGAGGGCGGGGCCAGCTGTCATCTCATTACATTAGAGGGCAGGGTCAGCTGTCATCTCATATTAGAGGGCGGGGTCAGCTGTCATCTCATTATATTAGAGGGCGGGGTCAGCTGTCATCTCATTTTATTAGAGGGCGGGGTCAGCTGTCATCTCATTACATTAGAGGGCAGGGTCAGCTGTCATCTCATTACATTAGAGGGCAGGGTCAGCTGTCATCTCATTATATTAGAGGGTGGGGTCAGCTGTCATCTCATTATATTAGAGGGCGGGGTCAGCTGTCATCTCATTACATTAGAGGGCAGGGTCAGCTGTCATCTCATTATATTAGAGGGTGGGGTCAGCTGTCATCTCATTATATTAATGGGTGGGGTCAGCTGTCATCTCATTATATTAGAGGGCGGGGTCAGCTGTCATCTCATTATATTAGTGGGTGGGGTCAGCTGTCATCTCATTACATTAGAGGGCGGGGTCAGCTGTCATCTCATTACATTAGAGGGCGAAGTCAGATGTCATATTATATTAGAGGGCGGGGTCAGCTGTCATCTCATTATATTAGAGGGCGGGGTCAGCTGTCATCTCATTATATTAGAGGGCGGGGTCAGCTGTCATCTCATTACATTAGAGGGCAGGATCAGCTGTCATCTCATTATATTAGAGGGCGGGGTCAGCTGTCATCTCATTACATTAGAGGGCAGGGTCAGCTGTCATCTCATTATATTAGAGGGCGGGGTCAGCTGTCATCTCATTATATTAGAGGGCGGGGTCAGCTGTCATCTCATTACATTAGAGGGCGGGGTCAGCTGTCATCTCATTATATTAGAGGGCGGGGTCAGCTGTCATCTCATTATATTAGGGGTGGGGTCAGCTGTCATCTCATTATATTAGAGGGCAGGGTCAGCTGTCATCTCATTATATTAGAAGGCGGGGTCAGCAGTCATCTCATTATATTAGAGGGCGGGGTCAGCTGTCATCTCATTATATTAGGGGCGGGGTCAGCTGTCATCTCATTATATTAGAAGGCGGGGTCAGCTGTCATCTCATTATATTAGAGGGCGGGGTCAGCTGTCATCTCATTATATTAGAGGGCGGGGTCAGCTGTCATCTCATTATATTAGAGGGCGGGGTCAGCAATCATCTCATTATATTAGAAGGCGGGGTCAGCTGTCATCTCATTATATTAGAGGGCGAGGCCAGCTGTCATCTCATTATATTAGAAGGCGGGGTCAGCTGTCATCTCATTATATTAGAGGGCGGGGTCAGCTGTCATCTCATTATATTAGAGGGCGGGGTCAGCTGTCATCTCATTATATTAGAGGGCGGGGTCAGCTGTCATCTCATTATATTAGAAGGCGGGGTCAGCTGTCATCTCATTATATTAGAAGGCGGGGTCAGCTGTCATCTCATTATATTAGAGGGCGGGGCAATCATTTCTAGATTATACTCTATTAGTAGCATCAGGAAATGTTTGTGTAACTTGGAGCATTCTGAAGAGATGAGCAGATTCACACTACTCTGGTCGGTATCCAGTTTGGGGTCTGTGGTGGCCAGACCAGGGTAATTATTCACCTTCGCATTGGCAACCCTCTTCTACCAGGGCCTCTGCCACTTGTCCCCCAATGTCATGATCGGAGCAGACCGCAATCGTTCTAATCTTAGTTCATTGGACTGTAATGTTGAACCCTACAAATCTGCACGGTTTGGCAGCCAGAATATGTCAATTGTTGGTGCACATAATTCAATAGTCCTGCAGCCGCGCACATGGTCCTGAGTGACTGGGGACCGCTGCTCTATTACAGGCTGCTCTATGGAGGTCTCCTAGAAGTGCTGCATCTGGAGGTAAGATCTCCTAAATATGGTGGCGGTGCAATATTTGCCTATATCATCCTGCTATACAACACGTGGAAGTCCGGTTCAATCTGTTAGTCATCAATATGAATTAAATATATATATATATACTGTATATATTGAAATTAATCATTTATTTTAGATCTTGTTAGAAAGAAGACATTGATGCATGGTTCGTCTACCTTTATAAACCTGTGAGGTGCGGCACTACGCTCTTCTTTCTGTGGTTTATTTGTATTTTTTAGTTTGTCTTGTGTCGTTCTTTTCTCTAATCTTTTTATTTTTTTATTTTTACAACAATGTGTCCAGAACTATTCTTACCAAACTTTCTGGAGTTTGTGGAAAGATGATAAGCAGAGCTTTATTTGTAAGACCTAAAAATGGTTTCAAGGAGCAAAGTCGATAGTTTTATCTGTTTCGTCCTAGGAAGAACATTTCCCAATTCCCTTACCAATTTACCAGATCTTAGGAATGTCCTCAAGGTAAATGAGACGCATCTATATTTCATACGTATGAAGCTCGCCATACATCATGCTGCCACCCAGCCTTTATTTAACTAGTACAGGTGGCATTTTTAACAAGAGAAAACTGTCAGGAAGGTAAATCTCAGTGGCTACAGAAGGCCTGTATTGTATCACAAGGAACATCTGCAGAGCTGTGTACATCATCGTGTTTCCTCCGGGGAGCGCTGCACAAGTCAGGGGCCTCCTCGCACACGGAGTCATACTGCTTAATTACCAATATTTTATTCCAGATTGAAATGCAAAAATTGTAGAACCAAATGGGTTTTGACATCAATGTGCAATTTCAGAGGTACTTGCTGTAAATGATCACATTAAACAGAACAATGGATGTAGGTCAATGTATCCTGGCAAGATAATCTACATTGTTGCAATTAGAAGCTCCATTCTCCTCCCTCCGGTCATTCTGGAATTCTGCGAGATCATTTTATGGATATGATGAGCCACAGGGAAGCAAGGTCTGACTTCTCCATTTGCGTCTTTGTAAACCCGAGTGTTACATTGTAGACGGGATTGTGTCATCCCTACTGTGACTAGTAGAAGACGTTTTCAATGATGGACAGCGGGGATTTCTTCTATAATATTGCAGGACATTTAAATTAGAGAAAAAGCAACTTTATGCACAACTCACAAAGAAAAAGATAAGAAAATGTAACATTGTGCACAACACACAAAGAAAAGAAAATGTAACATTGTGCACAACACACAAAGAAAAGAAAAGAAAAATGTAACATTGTGCACAACACACAGAAAAGATAATAAAATGTAACATTGTGCACAACACACAAAGAAAAGAAAATGTAACATTGTGCACAACACACAAAGAAAAGAAAATGTAACATTATGCACAACACACATAGAAAAGATAATAAAATGTAACATTGTGCACAACACACATAGAAAAGATAATAAAATGTAACATTGTGCACAACACACAAAGAAAAGATAAGAAAATATTACATTGTACACAACACACAAAGAAAAGATAAGAAAATATAACATTGTGCACAACACACAAAGAAAAGATAAGAAAATATAACATTGTGCACAACACACATAGAAAAGATAATAAAATGTAACATTGTGCACAACACACATAGAAAAGATAATAAAATGTAACATTGTGTACAACACACATAGAAAAGATAATAAAATGTAACATTGTGCACAACACACAAAGAAAAGATAAGAAAAATGTAACATTGTGCACAACACACAAAGAAAAGAAAAGAAAAATATAACATTGTGCACAACACACAAAGAAAAGAAAATGTAACATTGTGCACAACACACAAAGAAAAGAAAATGTAACATTGTACACAACACACAAAGAAAAACATAAGAAAAATGTAACATTGTGCACAACACACACAAAAAATAAGAAAATATTACATTGTACACAACACACAAAGAAAAGATAAGAAAAATGTAACATTGTGCACAACTCACAAAGAAAAAGATAAGAAAATGTAACATTGTGCACAACACACAAAGAAAAGAAAATGTAACATTGTGCACAACACACAAAGAAAAGAAAATGTAACATTGTGCACAACACACAAAGAAAAGAAAATGTAAAATAAAATAATGCATTATATTGAAATAAAAAGCAATACTGAAATTAGGCTTTTAGAATATATAAACTTTCAGCTTTTTTTAATCCGTTTACAAGACACTGGCATTATAAATATCACATAAGGCCTCTTTCACACGTACATGCCTCCGGTACGTGTTTGGTCAGTTTCCGCACGTACCGGAGACACGTACACACGTAGACCTAGGTATTCCAATGGATTTGGATACACGTTTGTATTTAAGCACGGAACGTTTGTCCGTTCCGTACATACGTGTGTCCGTGTGTTTCTCACGGCAACATGTTCATTTTCTCTCCGGCATCACAGGTATCACACGGAACGCAAACGTGTCACACGTAATGCAAACGGACCACACAGATGTATTCCGTGTGACACGCACCGGAGAAAAGACATGTGTCTGCGAGAAAAAAACCCAAAGCTTTACTCACCTTCTCTAGCCCTCCTGTCTCTGCCGCTGCTCCGAATGCCGCTCATTATGCTAATTGCATATTCACTTCACTGCAGCCGGAAGCAGCAGCAGCGGGGAGTCGGCAGGACCGGAGACCGATGATCAGCACCACGGACAGCGATGCCAGGGACAGGTGAACAGAAAGTTCCCGCTATAAACACGGCTCACGGAGGGCAAAACGCACCTCTGACACGTCCATGAAAAATGTGCGTGGTTTTTCACGAACGTGTGAAAGAGGCCTAACAATGTGGGACCTTTTATATTGAGTTTTCTTATAATTTCTGAAGAAAGTAAATGTTCTTGGTGCGACAAGAGATGGACAGAGACCTTCTTTGCTTTTTCTTAAATTTGAACAAGGACTTCTATTGCTCATGATTCACACTTGTTACACTATTTGGACCTGCTAGTGAAACCCTGGACAGTGTGCAATGCCCACCCCAAGGGCTGTACGGCCACATAGACACATAGAGCATAAACACTTCCCAACCAAGTAAAACAATATGATTATTTTTTTGAAAGTTGCTCATATCACGGCAGATATCACAGATTATGTCTATAGAAGAGGAAAGGAGAGGAATGAAAGCTCGTCTTACATGTTCAGTCCTGGCGGTTGTGCCAAGATGAGAAGCACTTTAAATGAACAATGCAGAAAATGTGCTGAGGCCATCAGCAACAGGGGGTCATCTGCAACATTCAGCCCAATTCCTGCTGTAGTCCTCATGCTGCGAGCTCTGGTCCTAGACTATTAAAGCAGCCCTTCCATAAAAGCTTTTGCCTTCTTAATATATTGCAATAATCATATTACATAGCATTGGGCACTTACAATTGTTTATTTTGCCCTTCTACTCAGTTAATTCTTCTTTTTTCCTTTATGTCTATGACATTACGTGATTAATAATAGTCTTGCTGAATCCTTCTAAACTATATGTAGAAACCGGACATCTCTTTTCCCTGTAGGAGTCATCCCTGCAAAGTCCCTGGCAGGGGAAGGAGGGAGCTGCTGGGTCAGGAGGTGAAGGGGGGGATAAGTAATGCAGGCACAAGAGCGGTAGTGTTTTTCCATAAAACAGAGAAAAGAGAAGAAGTAACTGGGAAGAAAGGCAAAATGATCAATTGTCAATACAAAGTGCTGTATAAATATGATGACTGCAGTGTATCAAGAGGATAAAATCTTTGATGGTAATCCTTCTTTAACTCTTTAAATGCTGTAGTCGGTAGTGACTTTGCCATCTAATGTCATTCATGTGATCACAGAGTTTATCTGTCATTAACTAAAATAAAGAACCCACAGTAAAAATACCATATATTTGGTTAAAAATAAATAGTTATCATTCTTCAGCATCATTTACTCGGTTATTATGGTATTATTTATCACTATCCATGACTTTGCCGCTCAATGAAATGAATGCTTACAGCTCTGTCTCATGGAAAATCAATTCAAAGTGATATGATAAAAAGTACACATATTTGGTATTGATCCGAACTATAAAATTATACAGCTATTTATCCTGAATGATAAAAAATAACCTAATAAACAGAGTACAATGTCAGAGTCACGGGCTTTGCTTAATTTGTCCCCTAGAATAAAAAAGAATAAAAAGTGAGGAACCAAAGAATAGAGCCAATGACAATCTCAAGCTCAGAAAGATCCAGGGATGGACAAAATGTTTTGGACCAAAACAATATAAATACTTGAAAAAAAGAAAAACAAATGTTAAGAAATATAAATTCCTGAATACTGAAATCGCAACATCAAGAAGGAAACGTTGCAGAATTCTGGATTTCCAGGATTTAGAATTCACCGATTCACAAAGGACGAGAAAATGGAAACTACACTTTTAAACCTCTGACTTTGTTGAGTCTGATCCTCCCGCAGTAATCTCCGCACTCACAGCCGTCCCCAGATACACAATCCTGATGTATGTAAAGTGCTGTGGAATTAATAGCGCTATATAAATGAAGAAAATTATTAATTATTATTATTACTGTATAAATCAGTGTCATCTGAGAATATTGTCCCAATAATTTGCCGACCGGTGACCGGTGACATCCTGCGATTTCCATGGCTTTTCATTATAGATGTTGCAATTTCAATGTTACAAAGTTTACAAACTCTAGACATTACTTGTTGCCATAATCTCAATCCACGTAAAGAGAAATTACAAGTTATTACCACCTCACAACAAATGTAAATGTAGCGCCCCTGAAACCCTCAGGGCAATACAGGAACTGCATCCTCTTGTAAATTTAGCACCCCTGAAACCCTCAGGGTACTACAGGGATCTGCATCTTCTTGTAAATGTAGCGCCCCTGAAACCCTCAGGGCACTACAGGGAATTGCATCCTCTTGTAAATGTAGCACCCCTGAAACCCTCAGGGTACTACCGGGAGCTGCATCTTCTTGTAAATGTAGCGCCCCTGAAAACCTCAGGGCACTACAGGGAATTGCATCCTTTTGGGGATGCAGGACCTACCCCCTGGGACCTGGAGTACCAGTGCCGTTTCCACCAAAACATGATCAAAATACTAGTTCTCCACTCCACACTGGGCATAGAGGGTTAACCATGTAAGGGGATGGTTGCCATGGGAACGAGTCCCTGGGTATAGCCAGCCTGGTGGGAGGGGTCAGTCAGTCGGTAGTGAGTCGAGTAGCACACAGGAGAGGTGTGCAGATGTGCCTAAGCTGGGTCCGTGTAACAGTGACCCCGGGAGCACAGGAGAGAGGTCGCCAGGACGGCTACCGAGATACTGCTGGGACTGGAGCACGAACGGGGCACAGGGCCCTAGGTCAAGCTCAAGTTTTAGACTGTTTGGCAAATACCTGCCCGGTGAGGACACCTTCACGGACTTCACCGAGCCAAATAATCTGGGGGCATCAGCAGTAAACTAGGATCATGGTTCAGACACTTACCTCCCTGCAGGGTCTGCACTGCCTGCCGTACGGAGGAGACTGTACCCCAAAAGGGACAGTTGGGGCCCACAAACGCTCTACACTACAGGGACCCAATCAACTGAGAGTGCCAGGGACAGAGCAGCCTGGGTCACTACATTGGCACTGGTCCTCCAAGGGACCTGAACCAGCAACCCCTGGGTCCACAGTGAGTAGAGACTGTTAAAGACAACCTGGTGTGGTCTCCATTATTGCCCCCGTTACATCTCCCAGGCACAGCCCTACCTGCGGAGGGCCTACCATCACAGCTGCTACTACCACCAGCCCTGGGAGTACCCACATTCAGCAGCGGCGGTCCTCCATTCTTCGGTCCTCCATTCTTAACCGTAACCCGCAGGTGGTGTCACATGACAAAACTCTTATCTCCCCTGTAAATACCCCCATTACCAGAAGGGGCCCAGAGCACGGGACCGGGCAACGGCCCCCAGAGTGACATTCCCATTTGTTACTGCCCAGGACCGAGGACCCCATACCCCTGGGCGCTACATAAAAGCTAAAAAAAAACAAACAATGGCGGAATTTCTGTTTAATATTTCAACCCTATCCTGGTAAATATCCTCGTGTCCTTTACAGAAACTGTATCTGGAGCCATTATTTACAGTGTTGTTAGAAATACATTAGATTAAATGATGAAGCAAAACTCATAGAAAGTTTCCTGCTGCGTTTCCAGACTTGGTGAAGGGCGGCCGTACGTCATCTGGACGGCGGTGGCGAGTGATGTGCGGCATTTCCACCGCAATCATCCATATTAACTCCTCCCCATATGGCTCCTGTCTCCCCATCCATTTCATTAGGCTCCGTGTTTGATGGTACATTAAAAGAAGCTGATATGTTTATTGGCACCAGTTGAAAATGAAGAGAGGAAAAAACAGATTGTTAAAATGTATAATCACGTTCCGTTTTATTGGCACTACATTAGCTCTGACAGTATCAATAACCGGCTCTCCGGAGACGATGCCTAATGCCCACCGTAAAACGCTCCGAAGCAATCATGAAATAAACAGCGCAGAATGGATTGAGGAAACTTCTCTAAGTAGCCAAATAATTGCCTCCATTTTCTATAATTAAATGCCCTCACTTGTTTTTTGTATTAAATTTTAGTAAATTTAAAAGCCCCAAAGCCAGAAAACAAGGGACAATCGTAACAAATACCGGAAAGCAATCATCAATAGGAAAGGTAAAATAGCGCGGTGTTCACACCTAATGCTGACTATTTCTGCATCCTGGAGGGGAGAATGACATTTCTCACTGTCACAGCCCTATGACTATTAAAGCAGATTTCCGCATTCTCCATTACCCCTATGTGCACCCTGGTGTAAGTGTACATCACAGTCAGGGTGCACATGTTTATTGCAGGCTTAGGAGCTGTATTATACAGTCAGCATACATCACAGTCAGGGTGCACATGTTTATTGCAGGCTTAGGAGCTGTATTATACAGTCAGCATACATCACAGTCAGGGTGCACATGTTTATTGCAGGCTTAGGAGCTGTATTATACAGTCAGCATACATCACAGTCAGGGTGCACATGCTTGGGACAGGCTAAGAAGCTGTATTATACGGCCAGCATACGTCACAGTCAGGGTGCACATGTTTATTGCAGGCTTAGGAGCTGTATTATACAACCGACATACATCACAGCCAGGGTGCACATGTTTGGGACAGGCTAAGAAGCTGTATTATACGGCCAGCATACGTCACAGTCAGGGTGCACATGTTTATTGCAGGCTTAGGAGCTGTATTATACAGCCGACATACATCACAGCCAGGGTGCACATGTTTGGGACAGGCTTAGGAGCTGTATTATACAGCCGACATACATCACAGTCAGGGTGCACATGTTTATTGCAGGCTTAGGAGCTATATAATACAGCCGACATACATCACAGTCAGGGTGCACATGCTTGGGGCAGGCTTAGGAGCTATATAATACAGCCGACATACATCACAGTCAGGGTGCACATGCTTGGGGCAGGCTTAGGAGCTGTATTATACAGTCAGCATACATCACAGCTAGGGTGCACATGCTTGGGGCAGGCTTAGGAGCTATATAATACAGCCGGTATACGTCACAATCAGGGTGCACGTGTTTGGGGCAGGCTAAGAAGCTGTATTATACAGCCGGCATACGTCACAATCAGGGTGCACATGTTTGGGGCAGACTTAGGAGCTGTGCTGTACAGCCGACATACATCACAATCACGGTGCACATGTTTGGGACAGGCTAAGAAGCTGTATTATACAGCCAGCATACGTCACAATCAGGGTGCACATGTTTGGGGCAGGCTTAGAAGCTGTGTAGTACAGCTGGCATACGTCACTGTCAGGGTGCATATGTTTTGGGCAGGCTTAGAAGCTGTATTATACATCCAGCATACGTCACAGTCAGGGTGCACATGTTTGGGGCAGGCTTAGAAGCTGTATTATACGGCCGGCATATGTCACAGTCAGGGTGCACATGTTTGGGGCAGGCTTGGAGCTGTGCTGTACAGCTGGCATACATCACTGTCAGGGTGCACATGTTTGGGGCAGACTTAGGAGCTATATAATACAGCCGGCATACGTCACAGTCAGGGTGCACGTTTGGGCAAAAAGACACAATATCCAATCAAACTCTCTAGGTGAGGTGATTTGCTCTGTCACCCCAACTATCACACTACTCAACAATATGGGTGGAACAGATTAAAAATATGTATACAGGGGCTTCTTCTACTCTGACTGCTACCATAGCTGGTCTCTCCTAACAGGACCGTGCGGATACTAATAATCTAACTATGGAGGCCTAATCTATTCCCTAACCGTTGTATTGGGGTGCAGACTCACGGCCCTGTCTGTAGGACCAGTCCCGTCTTAGAACAATCGGTATGTAGGTGCACACTTCTTTGGAAATGGACAAAGAGGCTTTTCCTCCCTCGGGATACGGGTCAGCTGGGCTTATCCAGGTGACATCTTCTACCAGGTCGGTTACCGACCCTCTCAGGCATCTCTCTCTCTCTTTCCGGCCCGTCATCGGACTCTCTCCTTTCACTTCTATTTTCTTCCTGCACTTTTCCTCATGCAGACCAAACAAACAAAAAAACAGAAGGGGAGGCCCGGGCCAATCTCTCCACTCCTGGACTTAGGACCCTGATAAGGGCCACACTTCCACCAGTTGATCCCCGGAAAGATTGTTGGCATCCGCTGTAAAAAAAAAATAAAAAATAAATCTTTATTTTTATATAGCGCTAACATATTCCGCAGCGCTTTACATACATCAGGAACACTGTCCCCATTGGGGCTCACAATCTAAATTCCCTATCTGTATGTCTTTGGAGTGTGGGAGGAAACCGGAGGAAACCCACGGGGAGAACATACACACTCCTTGCAGATGGTGTCCTTGGTGGGATTCGAACCCAGGACCCCAGCGCTGCAAGACTGCAGTGCTAACCACTGAGCCACCGTGCTGTATCCACTGGGATGCTGAGGACTATCCTGTTGCCAATAATAATCTTTATTTTTATATAGCACTAACATATTCCACAGCGCTTTAAATATATCAGTAACACTGTCCCCATTGGGGCTCACAATCTAAATTCCCTATCTGTATGTCTTTGGAGTGTGGGAGGAAACCGGAGGAAACCCACGGGGAGAACATACAAACTGCTTGCAGATGGTGTCCTTGGTGGGATTCGAACCCAGGACCCCAGCGCTGCCAGACTGCAGTGCTAACCACTGAGCCACCGTGCTGTATCCACTGGGATGCTGAGGACTATCCTGTTGCCAATAATAATCTTTATTTTTATATAGCACTAACATATTCCACAGCGCTTTAAATATATCAGTAACACTGTCCCCATTGGGGCTCACAATCTAAATTCCCTATCTGTATGTCTTTGGAGTGTGAGAGGAAACCAAAGAAGCCGGAGGAAACCCACGCAAACACGGGGAGAACATACACACTCCTTGAACATGTTGTCTTTGGTGGGATATGAACCCAGGACCCCAGCGCTGCAATAAAAATGAACTGGGGAACTGAGTCCCAAGAAGTCGGTGTGTTTCAAGCACCTACCGCATCCGATGATAAGTGTGCGGGACTTTATGTTGTTCTGGGACTTGTGGCAAAAGATGGGAAGGCTTAATTGCTCCGCTAAGAGCCAGATCGCACCTAAAGAAGCCCCATAGCAGTCTGCTCTGTGTATTGTGAGGCAGTGACAGGTGTCATATATGAAGGTCGCTATGTTGTGGGTGGAACACAAAATAAGAGTGTGAACTTGGTCAAGATATGTAACCAAGTATTTTGTTTAATTAAACAGGTTAAGGCTTTTATTTTTGCAGAGTTCCGTAGGTTTGGCAGTGGGACAGATCTCACCCTCCAGTCCGGGTTTTGCAACAGGCTCATGTCCAGGGAATTGCATTTAATCCTGCAGAGCACAACAAGGTGTGTCTCACTTGGGATCCAGGCAGCTGGAGCAGCAACACAGGCCAGTGCTGAGAGACCTGGACCTTGTATGTGGACCCTGCACCCGAGATTCCTACAGCAGTGCAGGGGACGAGCCTCGGGACATTTATAAGGACAGCATTTACGTGAACCGGCTGCGTTCCGGGTTTCCAGGTGTGTAACACTTGTGTGGTGTGAATAAAAGACTGTTGGTGTGAATGAGGTCCTGGGTCACTTGACGGTCTCTGTGAAGACGCTGCCTCACGGTGTGGAGGTTGGGACATCTCGTGTCAGACCATGGTACTATGTAATCCTGTGCGGGATAAATCCGCAGATACATGTACAGACTTGTTATTCTTCTGTTTATTATTTTATGCTAGAAAAGGCTATTTTGTTTTTGTTTCCGGCAGAGGTTTATGAGGATCAAATAAATCCGCTGGACTTAAATGAAGACCGTTCCTGCCTCTACCTGTAACCCGCAGCCAAGTGAGGAGCCCGATAACAGGTGCGAGAACTACATCTCCTCCATCCAGACAATGTCTGGCTCAGGGAAGCAGCAAGACAATAGTGAACCACCTACTGCATCCACCGCAGCAGCACGGCTCCGTACAAGAGGGTGTCATAGGCTGAACCGGCCACCAGCAATCAGGACATCTCAGCATTACAAAAAGAAGATGCCTTATGACATGACGAAATCCACTAAAGACCCCGAACTGCAGAGCAGTAATAATCCAACATCGGGGAAGAGGGGGAAAATGTCCGACATCGGGGAAGAGGGGGAAAATGTCCGACATCGGGGAAGAGGGGGAAAATGTCCGACATCGGGGAAGAAGGGGAAAATTTCCGACATCGGGGAAGAGGGGGAAAATGTCCGACATCGGGGAAGAGGGGGAAAATGTCCGACATCGGGAAGAAGGGGAAAATGTCCAATATCGGTGAAGAGTATGGAAATGTCCGACATCGGGGAAGAGGGGGAAAATGTCCGACATCGGGGAAGAAGGTGAAAATGTCCGACATCGGGGAAGAAGGGGGAAATGTCCGACATCGGTGAAGAAGGGGAAAATGTCAGACATCGGGGAAGAAGGGGGAAATGTCCGACATCGGTGAAGAAGGGGAAAATGTCTGACATCGGGGAAGGGGGAAATGTCCGACATCGGGGAAGAAGGGGAAAATGTCCGACATCGGGGAAGAGGGGGAAAATGTCCGACATCGGGGAAGAGGGGGAAAATGTCTGACATCGGGGAAGAGGGGGAAAATGTCTGACATCGGGGAAGAGGGGGAAAATGTCCGACATCGGGGAAGAGGGGGAAAATGTCCGACATCGGGGAAGAGGGGGAAAATGTCCGACATCGGGGAAGAGGGGGAAAATGTCCGACATCGGGGAAGAGGGGGAAAATGTCCGACATCGGGGAAGAGGGGGAAAATGTCCGACATCGGGGAAGAGGGGGAAAATGTCCGACATCGGGGAAGAGGGGGAAAATGTCCGACATCGGGGAAGAGGGGGAAAATGTCCGACATCGGGGAAGAGGGGGAAAATGTCCGACATCGGGGAAGAGGGGGAAAATGTCCGACATCGGGGAAGAGGGGGAAAATGTCCGACATCGGGGAAGAGGGGGAAAATGCCCGACATTGGGGAAGAGGGGGAAAATATACGTCATTAGGGAAGAAGGGGAGCGAATGCTGCACAGTGGTGAACACAACGCTGGACACAATTGTCCAAGGTATACTAGACTGTGTAATATAGGAGAGGCCTCCATCCCGTGTAATATAGGAGAGGCCTCCATCCTGTGTAATATAGGAGAGGTCTCCATCCTGTGTAATATAGGAGAGGCCTCCATCCTGTGTAATATAGGAGAGGCCTCCATCCTGTGTAATATAGGAGAGGTCTCCATCCTGTGTAATATAGGAGAGGCCTCCATCCCGTGTAATATAGGAGAGGTCTCCATCCCGTGTAATATAGGAGAGGCCTCCATCCTGTGTAATATAGGAGAGGCCTCCATCCTGTGTAATATAGGAGAGGCCTCCATCCTGTGTAATATAGGAGAGGCCTCCATCCTGTGTAATATAGGAGAGGCCTCCAATCTGTGTAATATAGGAGAGGTCTCCATCCTGTGTAATATAGGAGAGGTCTCCATCCTGTGTAATATAGGAGAGTCCTCTATCCTGTGTAATATAGGAGAGGCCTCCATCCTGTGTAATATAGGAGAGGCCTCCATCCTGTGTAATATAGGAGAGGCCTCCATCCTGTGTAATATAGGAGAGGTCTCCATCCCGTGTAATATAGGAGAGGCCTCCATCCTGTGTAATATAGGAGAGGCCTCCATCCTGTGTAATATAGGAGAGGTCTCTATCCCGTGTAATATAGGAGAGGCCTCCATCCTGTGTAATATAGGAGAGGTCTCTATCCCGTGTAATATAGGAGAGGCTTCCATCCTGTGTAATATAGGAGAGGCCTCCATCCTGTGTAATATAGGAGAGGTCTCCATCCCGTGTGATATAGGAGAGGTCTCCATCCTGTGTAATATAGGAGAGGCCTCCATCCTGTGTAATATAGGAGAGGCCTCCATCCTGTGTAATATAGGAGAGGCCTCCATCCTGTGTAATATAGGAAAGGCCTCTATCCTGTGTAATATAGGAGAGGCCTCCATCCTGTGTAATATAGGAGAGGTCTCCATCCTGTGTAATATAGGAGAGGCCTCTATCCTGTGTAATATAGGAGAGGCCTCCATCCTGTGTAATATAGGAAAGGCCTCTATCCTGTGTAATATAGGAGAGGCCTCCATCCTGTGTAATATAGGAGAGGCCTCTATCCTGTGTAATATAGGAGAGGCCTCCATCCCGTGTAATATAGGAGAGGCCTCCATCCCGTGTAATATAGGAGAGGCCTCTATCCTGTGTAATATAGGAAAGGCCTCTATCCTGTGTAATATAGGAGAGGCCTCCATCCTGTGTAATATAGGAGAGGCCTCCATCCCGTGTAATATAGGAGAGGCCTCTATCCTGTGTAATATAGGAGAGGCCTCTATCCTGTGTAATATAGGAAAGGCCTCTATCCTGTGTAATATAGGAGAGGCCTCCATCCCGTGTAATATAGGAGAGGCCTCTATCCTGTGTAATATAGGAAAGGCCTCCATCCTGTGTAATATAGGAGAGGCCTCCATCCTGTGTAATATAGGAGAGGCCTCCATCCCGTGTAATATAGGAGAGGCCTCCATCCCGTGTAATATAGGAGAGGCCTCCATCCTGTGTAATATAGGAGAGGCCTCTATCCTGTGTAATATAGGAAAGGCCTCTATCCTGTGTAATATAGGAGAGGCCTCCATCCTGTGTAATATAGGAGAGGCCTCCATCCTGTGTAATATAGGAGAGGCCTCCATCCTGTGTAATATAGGAGAGGCCTCCATCCCGTGTAATATAGGAGAGGCCTCCATCCCGTGTAATATAGGAGAGGTCTCCATCCCGTGTAATATAGGAGAGGTCTCCATCCTGTGTAATATAGGAGAGGCCTCTATCCTGTGTAATATAGGAAAGGCCTCTATCCTGTGTAATATAGGAGAGGCCTCCATCCTGTGTAATATAGGAGAGGCCTCCATCCTGTGTAATATAGGAGAGGCCTCCATCCTGTGTAATATAGGAGAGGCCTCCATCCCGTGTAATATAGGAGAGGTCTCCATCCCGTGTAATATAGGAGAGGTCTCCATCCTGTGTAATATAGGAGAGGCCTCCATCCTGTGTAATATAGGAGAGGTCTCCATCCTGTGTAATATAGGAGAGGTCTCTATCCCGTGTAATATAGGAGAGGCCTCCATCCCGTGTAATATAGGAGAGGTCTCCATCCTGTGTAATATAGGAGAGGCCTCCATCCTGTGTAATATAGGAGAGGTCTCTATCCCGTGTAATATAGGAGAGGCCTCCATCCCGTGTAATATAGGAGAGGTCTCCATCCTGTGTAATATAGGAGAGGTCTCCATCCTGTGTAATATAGGAGAGGCCTCCATCCTGTGTAATATAGGAGAGGCCTCCATCCTGTGTAATATAGGAGAGGCCTCCATCCTGTGTAATATAGGAGAGGTCTCCATCCTGTGTAATATAGGAGAGGCCTCCATCCTGTGTAATATAGGAGAGGCCTCCATCCCGTGTAATATAGGAGAGGCCTCTATCCTGTGTAATATAGGAAAGGCCTCCATCCTGTGTAATATAGGAGAGGCCTCCATCCTGTGTAATATAGGAGAGGCCTCCATCCTGTGTAATATAGGAGAGGCCTCCATCCTGTGTAATATAGGAGAGGTCTCCATCCTGTGTAATATAGGAGAGGCCTCCATCCTGTGTAATATAGGAGAGGCCTCCATCCTGTGTAATATAGGAGAGGCCTCCATCCTGTGTAATATAGGAGAGGCCTCCATCCTGTGTAATATAGGAGAGGTCTCCATCCTGTGTAATATAGGAGAAGTCTCCATCCTGTGTAATATAGGAGAGTCCTCCATCCTGTGTAATATAGGAGAGGTCTCCATCCTGTGTAATATAGGAGAGGTCTCCATCCTGTGTAATATAGGAGAGGCCTCCATCCTGTGTAATATAGGAGAGGCCTCCATCCTGTGTAATATAGGAGAGGCCTCCATCCCGTGTAATATAGGAGAGGCCTCCATCCCGTGTAATATAGGAGAGGCCTCCATCCCGTGTAATATAGGAGAGGCCTCCGTCCCGTGTACGCACAGACACATGGATGCCGTGTTGTTCAGGATCCTCTTGTGCTGTCCTTTTTTTCCTTCTCCTTACACTCGTCTTGGTCTCGGGATTTGTTTCTTGGCGGGATGCACTTTCTGCAGGGACTATAAACATACACAGATTAATGACATAAAGTTTTATGGTGAGATGTCCACACTTCTGCGCGCTGATATATCGGCTAAAAGAATTTTTTATTTAGACATTACAGAGCGATAAAGCCGCTGTGCATCACCCGGCAGCCGCTCGTCTCTGCTGTGGACAAGGCTCGGGCCTCATGGTCTGCGGTGCGGGGGATGGGGTCAGATAACGTCACTCAGCTCAGGTCCAGTCCTGTGTCTTCTGTGGACAGGGCTCGGGTTTCATGGTCTGCGGGGTGTGGGGTAATGTCACTCAGCTCAGGTCCAGTCCTGTGTCTTCTGTGGACAGGGCTCAGGTCTCATGGTCTGCGGGGTGCGGGGGACGGGGTAATGTCACTCAACTCAGGTCCAGTCCTGTGTCTTCTGTGGACAGGGCTCGGGTCTCATGGTCTGCGGGGTGCGGGGGACGGGGTAATGTCACTCAGCTCAGGTCCAGTCCTGTGTCTTCTGTGGACAGGGCTCGGGTCTCATGGTCTGCGGGGTGCGGGGGACGGGGTAATGTCACTCAGCTCAGGTCCAGTCCTGTGTCTTCTGTGGACAGGGCTCGGGTCTCATGGTCTGCGGGGTGCGGGGGATGGGGTCAGATAACGTCACTCAGCTCAGGTCCAGTCCTGTGTCTTCTGTGTCCGGGGGTCGATCTTCATGAATAAACTCCCAGAAAGATGGATTTCCAGTTTCTACATTTCTAGCCCAGGAGAGTGACCAGTGGATTCCTCCGTGGATCCAGCATTTGTGGCACAGTCACATGACCTTCACATAAGGGCAGGATACTGATCAGATGCCGCTTAACAGAACATAAAGGGATATGAGGTAAACTGGGTATTTTGCTGAATATGTAAAAACAAGGAAACTGATCAATGAGCTCAAGAGCAGGGGCGGACATACCGCGGGTGCAGCTGCTCCGGGGCCCGAGCTTCAGGGGGCCATTGCTGGCTGGTTAGTGACGAGGTGCTGGAGGGTCCGGGGCCGGATCGCCCTCATCACACACAATGTGCCGGGCAGGAGCGATCCCGCGGCTCCGCACAGTGCAGAGAGCGGAACTCAGCATTCTGTGCTCTGCTCCCATCCGGACACTTCATCTGTGACACACGCGCGCACAATGATGACGTCACCACCCCGCGCGCCTGTGTCATTGGAAAAGCGTCCGCAGGAGAAGCAGCGGCGGAGAGGTGAGGAGCGACTAATACCCTGAGGAGGGGGAGGTGAGGGGCGACTAATACCCTGAGGAGGGGGAGGTGAGGAGCGACTAATACCCTGAGGAGGGGGAGGTGAGGAGCGACTAATACCCTGAGGAGGGGGAGGTGAGGGGCGACTAATACCCTGAGGAGGGGGAGGTGAGGGGAGACTAATACCCTGAGGAGGGGGAGGTGAGGAGCGACTAATACCCTGAGGAGGGGGAGGTGAGGAGCGACTAATACCCTGAGGAGGGGGAGGTGAGGAGCGACTAATACCCTGAGGAGGGGGAGGTGAGGGGAGACTAATACCCTGAGGAGAGGGAGGTGAGGGGCGACTAATACCCTGAGGAGGGGGAGGTGAGGGGAGACTAATACCCTGAGGAGGGGGAGGTGAGGAGCGACTAATACCCTGAGGAGGGGGAGGTGAGGAGCGACTAATACGTGAGGAGGGGGAGGTGAGGAGCGACTAATACCCTGAGGAGGGGGAGGTGAGGAGCGACTAATACCCTGAGGAGGGGGAGGTGAGGAGTGACTAATACCCTGAGGAGGGGAGGTGAGGAGCGACTAATACCCTGAGGAGGGGGAGGTGAGGGGAGACTAATACCCTGAGGAGGGGGAGGTGAGGGGCGACTAATACCATGAGGAGGGGGAGGTGAGGGGCGACTAATACGTGAGGAGGGGGAGTTGAGGAGCGACTAATACGTGAGGAGGGGGAGGTGAGGAGCGACTAATACCCTGAGGAGGGGGAGGTGAGGGGAGACTAATACCCTGAGGAGGGGGGGGTGAGGGGCGACTAATACCCTGAGGAGGGGGAGGTGAGGGGCGACTAATACCCTGAGGAGGGAGAGGTGAGGGGAGACTAATACCCTGAGGAGGGGGAGGTGAGGGGCGACTAATACCCTGAGGAGGGGAGGTGAGGAGCGACTAATACCCTGAGGAGGGGGAGGTGAGGAGCGACTAATACCCTGAGGAGGGGGGGTGAGGGGCGACTAATACCCTGAGGAGGGGGAGGTGAGGGGGGACTAATACCCTGAGGAGGGGGAGGTGAGGGGCGACTAATACCCTGAGGAGGGGGAGGTGAGGGGCGACTAATACCCTGAGGAGGGGGAGGTGAGGGGCGACTAATACCCTGAGGAGGGGGGGTGAGGGGCGACTAATACCCTGAGGAGGGGGAGGTGAGGAGCGACTAATACCCTGAGGAGGGGGAGGGGAGGAGCGACTAATGCCCTGAGGAGGGGGAGGTGAGGAGCGACTAATACCCTGAGGAGGGGGAGGTGAGGAGCGACTAATACCCTGAGGAGGGGGAGGTGAGGGGGGACTAATACCCTGAGGAGGGAGAGGTGAGGAGCGACTAATACCCTGAGGAGGGGGAGGTGAGGAGCGACTAATACCCTGAGGAGGGGGAGGGGAGGAGCGACTAATACCCTGAGGAGGGGGAGGTGAGGAGCGACTAATACCCTGAGGAGGGGGAGGGGAGGAGCGACTAATACCCTGAGGAGGGGGAGGTGAGGGGCGACTAATACCCTGAGGAGGGGGAGGTGAGGGGGGACTAATACCCTGAGGAGGGGGAGGTGAGGAGCGACTAATACCCTGAGGAGGGGGAGGTGAGGGGCGACTAGTACCCTGAGGAGGGGGAGGTGAGGGGGGACTAATACCCTGAGGAGGGGGAGGTGAGGGGCGACTAATACCCTGAGTAGGGAGAGGTGAGGGGGGGACTAATACCCTGAGGAGGGGACAATAAGGAGGGGGAGGTGAGGGGTGAGCAGCAGCAGGCGGCCGTCGGTTTAGTGTCTGCTGCGCCGCTGTATTCAGCACATTATGGAGAATCCGCGGCCTCGTCGTTCCCGCACAACGCTGCAGAGTTCTGTGTTTTATTAAATCTGCCACAAAGACGCTTTCAGTAAAAGTAAACACAAGTTTACATAGAAATTACCCTTGAAATGTCTGTAATGACCTTTAATAACCCTGCAGAAGTGCCGCGTGCGATTACTTTCAAGCACAGTAAACACTTCCCTTCTCGCTCCCTCTCCGCCTCTCGCTGCTGACCCTTTGTGATCTGATACCCGCTCGCTGCATTATATTATTGAGTGCGGCTGGTGGAGTGAACGCGATTCAGTCATAAAACAAATAACTCATTTCATGCGGCGTAATGCTTGTAACATGCGCTGGCCTTTATTGAGGCAGACTGACACTGAGCACAATTTAGTCGGATGACACGCGTGACGCTGAATAATCAACTCATTTACTCCTGTTTGGTTGACAATATCCAGAAATATCTGTAAATGGGCTTTTTTTTGTTTTTCTGTGATTTTTTTATTTACTATGAGCATGTTAAATCTTAGTATTATAAATCAATCATACAAGAGAAAATATTTTGTAACATACTTTACTAGGGGAAGTATCATCGTCATCACACTCCATCACCTTCCTTCACCCCGGAGCTTCTCTTTCTCTGCCTGTAGCATACCAAAAAACTGTCCTGAGTGACTCAGAAAATAGAGGATGGGAGTGGGGGAGGAGGGGGATGCACCTGCAGAGAGTTCTGTGCCTTTGTGTCTGTGCTGTGAGTGGGGAGGAGGAGTTTCTGGTTACAGCCTGTGTTCCTGTGTGAGGCAGCATAAAGAGGAGATCTGATTGGTTTACAGCCCTTACATCACACCCGGAAGAGCACAGACATGTTCCATCCATGTAGAGATGTTTTTGCGTCACTCATCTTCAGGAATATTTTACATTCTTTAATTGTGATTGTTGTGTGTTTTGCAGCAGTAATCTGCTGATACAGAGCTGGTGTGACCTATTCCCCAGGACCCGGTCCATTGGCCACATCAGCAATCTGTGGTCACTGAACGGGGCTGTGAGAACGGCGTCCTACCTGCCGGACTTCGGAGCTCTACATTTGATTGGCTGGCCTATCGCAACATTCACCATTGCGTGTGATGCACATCAAAGGAAATGGACAAGTGCAAGTGTAGACTGGGTCCTGTAAGTTGGGGTGAAGAGGTGCAAAGAGTTGGGCTATGGCCCGCAGAACATTTCCTGGAAGAATGAAGGGACCCGGCGCACTGTGTCCTGACCCCGAACAATGAAACGACCATCAGAAGGTTTGAAACGCTGAGGCTCGCTGGATTTTATTTTTTTTGCATTTCAAATGTGTTTTTATAAAAAAAAAAAGAAAAAAAGAAGGTTGTTAATGAATTTAAAGTGCTACATTCGTTGTTGCTGTTTACCTCCATACATCTGTAACATCACCGCTAATGCAGACCTGGGGAAAGCGAGGCTGACCACATCCGGCCTTTTAGCTGTTTCTATCTGGCCTATTGACTAGGAAAGCAAAGGGGCTGGAAACAGAGGCCGAACTCCCCAAATCACAGCCGCTCTCCTCACACCCATCAAGAATCTCAATTCAACTGGTATCTGGATCCTCTGGATGAATATTATGTGGCCCCCAACGTTTGTATATTGTTATATAGTAGATATGAATGAAAAAAGACGAATGTCCACCCAGTTCATCTTAGCCAGTGTGACTGCGTGTCTCAGCACAGCAGGCGCAAGGACGCCACTAGATGGCGCCTGCACTGGAGCCTCTGTCTACACATAACAAAGGCTGGAGCAGCACAATGGGGAATGGAGGGCAAGTAGGGCTTGTTTTATTGTCGTTAGCTTTGTTGGATCATCATTGTGTGGGGTTTGTGGAAATATTATACTGTGTGAGGGGACTGTGGGGGCATCATTCTGTGTGTGGGGATTCTGGAGGCATTATACTATGTCTGAGAACTACAGGGGAATTATGTGTGTGTGGAGATATTATCTTGTGCGGGAGGATTGTGAAGACATGCTATGTTTGGGGACATCTTACTGTTTGTGGGGGTATCCTACTGTATGTGTGGGTATCATACTGTGTTTGTTGGGGCGAATGCACTGTGGGGACATCATACTGTGTGGGGCGAATGTACTGTGGGGGAATCATACTGTGTGTGGGGGAATGTACTGTAGGGACATCATACTGTGTGTGGCGAATGTACTGTGGGGACATCATACTGTGTGTGTGGGAATGTACTGAGACGGTATCGTACTGTGTGTGGGTGGAATGTACTGTGGAGACATTATACTGTGTGAGGGGAATGTACTGTGAGGGTATCGTACTGTGTGTGGGGGGAATGTACTGTGGGGACATCATACTGTGTGGGGGAATGTACTGTGAGGACATCATACTGTGTGTGGAGAATGTACTGTGGGGACATTATACTGTGTGTGGGGAATGTACTGTGGAGACATCATACTGTGTGTGGAGAATGTACTGTGAGGACATTATACTGTGTGTGGGGGAAATGTACTGTGGGGGAATCATACTGTGTGTGGGGAATGTACTGTGAGGACATCATACTGTGTGTGGAGAATGTACTGTGGGGACATCATATTGTGTGGGGGGAATGTACTGTGGAGACATCATACTGTGTGTGGGGGGAATGTACTGTGGGGACATCATACTGTGTGGGGGGAATGTACTGTGGGGACATCATACTGTGTGTGGGGAATGTACTGTGGAGACATCATACTGTGTGTGCGGGGAATGCACTGTGGAGATATCATACTGTGTGGGGGGGTAATGTACTGTGAGGACATCATACTGTGTGTGGGGGGAATGTACTGTGAGGACATCATACTGTGTGTGGGGGGAATGTACTGTGGAGACATCATACTGTGTGTGCGGGGAATGCACTGTGGAGATATCATACTGTGTGGGGGGTAATGTACTGTGAGGACATCATACTGTGTGTGGGGGGAATGTACTGTGAGGATATTATACTGTGTGTGGGGGGGAATATAATGTGGGGCCATCATACTGTGTGTGGGGAATCTACTGTGGGGACATTATACAGTGTGTGGGGGGGGAATATAATGTGGGGCCATCATACGGTGTGTGGGGAATCTACTGTGAGGACATCATACTATGTGTGGGTGGGGAATATAATGTGGGGACATCATACTGTGTGTGGGGGGGAATATAATGTGGGGCCATCATACTGTGTGTGAGGGAATGTACTGTGAGGACATCATGCTGTGTGTGGGGGGAATGTACTGTGGGGATATCATACTGTGTGTGGAGGGAATGTACTGTGAGGATATTATACTGTGTGTGTGGGGGGAATGTACTGTGGGGACATCATACTGTGTGGGGGGAATGTACTGTGGGGACATCATACTGTGTGTGGGGAATGTACTGTGGAGACATCATACTGTGTGTGGGGGTAATGTACTGTGAGGACATCATACTGTGTGTGGGGGGAATGTACTGTGAGGACATCATACTGTGTGTGGGGGGGGAATATAATGTGGGGCCATCATACTGTGTGTGGGGAATCTACTGTGAGGACATCATACTGTATGTGGGGAATCTACTGTGGGGACATTATACAGTGTGGGGGGGGGAATATAATGTGGGGCCATCATACTGTGTGTGGGGAATCTACTGTGGGGACATTATACAGTGTGTGGGGGGAATATAATGTGGGGACATCATACTGTGTGTGAGGGAATGTACTGTGAGGACATCATGCTGTGTGTGGGGGGAATGTACTGTGGGGACATCATACTGTGTGTGAGGGAATGTACTGTGAGGACATCATACTGTGTGTGGGGGAATGCACTGTGGGGACATCATACTGTGTGTGCGGGGAATGCACTGTGGGGACATCATACTGTGTGTGCGGGGAATGCACTGTGGGGGCATCATACTGTGTGTGGAGGGAATGTACTGTGGGGACATCATACTGTGTGTGAGGGAATGTACTGTGGAGACATCATACTGTGTGTGCGGGGAATGCACTGTGGAGACATCATACTGTGTGTGTTGGAAATGCACTGTGGAGACATCATACTGTGTGTGGAGGGAATGTACTGTGCGGACATCATACTGTGTGTGGGGGGAATGTACTGTAAGGACATCATACTGTGTGTGGGGGGAATGTACTGTGAGGACATCATACTGTGTGTGCGGGGAATGCACTGTGGGGGCATCATACTGTGTGTGGAGGGAATGTACTGTGGGGACATCATACTGTGTGTGAGGGAATGTACTGTGGAGACATCATACTGTGTGTGCGGGGAATGCACTGTGGAGACATCATACTGTGTGTGCGGGAAATGCAATGTGGAGACATCATACTGTGTGTGGAGGGAATGTACTGTGCGGACATCATACTGTGTGTGGGGGGAATGTACTGTAAGGACATCATACTGTGTGTGGGGGGAATGTACTGTGAGGACATCATACTGTGTGTGGGGGGAATGTACTGTAAGGACATCATACTGTGTGTGCGGGGAATGCACTGTGGGGACATCATACTGTGTGTGAGGGAATGTACTGTGAGGACATCATACTGTGTGTGCGGGGAATGCACTGTGGGGACATCATACTGTGTGTGGAGGGAATGTACTGTGGGGACATCATACTGTGTGTGGGGGGGAATGTACTGTGGGGACATCATACTGTGTGTGGGGGGAATGTACTGTGGGGACATGTACTGTGCGGACATCATACTGTGTGTGGGGGGAATGTACTGTGGGGACATCATACTGTGTGTGGGGGAATGTACTGTGGGGACATCATACTGTGTGTGGAGGGAATGCACTGTGGGGACATCATACTGTGTGTGGAGGGAATGTACTGTGGGGACATCATACTGTGTGTGGAGGGAATGCATTGTGGGGACATCATACTGTGTGTGGAGGGAATGTACTGTGGGGACATCATACTGTGTGTGGGGTAATGTACTGTGAGGACATCATACTGTGTGTGGGGGAATGTACTGTGAGGACATCATACTGTGTGTGGGGTAAATGTACTGTGGGGACATCATACTGTGTGTGGAGGGAATGTACTGTGGGGACATCATACTGTGTGTGGGGGAATGTACTGTGAGGACATCATACTGTGTGTGCGGGAAATGCACTGTGGGGACATCATACTGTGTGTGAGGGAATGTACTGTGAGGACATTATACTGTGTGTGGGGGGAATGTACTGTGAGGACATTATACTGTGTGTGGGGGGAATGTACTGTAAGGACATCATACTGTGTGTGCGGGGAATGCACTGTGGGGACATCATACTGTGTGTGAGGGAATGTACTGTGAGGACATCATACTGTGTGTGCGGGGAATGCACTGTGGAGACATCATACTGTGTGTGCGGGAAATGCAATGTGGAGACATCATACTGTGTGTGGGGGGAATGTACTGTGCGGACATCATACTGTGTGTGGGGGGAATGTACTGTAAGGACATCATACTGTGTGTGGGGGGAATGTACTGTAAGGACATCATACTGTGTGTGGGGGGAATGTACTGTAAGGACATCATACTGTGTGTGCGGGGAATGCACTGTGGTGACATCATACTGTGTGTGAGGGAATGTACTGTGGGGACATCATACTGTGTGTGGGGGGGAATGTACTGTAAGGACATCATACTGTGTGTGCGGGGAATGCACTGTGGTGACATCATACTGTGTGTGAGGGAATGTACTGTGGGGACATCATACTGTGTGTGGAGGGAATGTACTGTGGGGACATCATACTGTGTGTGGGGGAATGTACTGTGAGGACATCATACTGTGTGTGCGGGAAATGCACTGTGGGGACATCATACTGTGTGTGAGGGAATGTACTGTGAGGACATTATACTGTGTGTGGGGGGAATGTACTGTGAGGACATTATACTGTGTGTGGGGGGAATGTACTGTAAGGACATCATACTGTGTGT